>NC_063257.1:14397151-14489300 GCF_019578655.1 Ricinus communis
AATGAATAATCTAGCATTTGTTTCTCAATTCAAGTCAAGGAACATTGATAATGCTCTAAATAATGAAACTTAGGTGATTGCTATACAAGATGAACTTAACCAATTTTAGAGAAATAAAGTGTGAAAACTTGTTCCTAGACCTAAAGAGCACCAAATTATTGGGTGCAAGCGGGTATTTAGAAACAAGTTAGATGAGCAAAGTTCCATTATAACGAACAGAGCTAAGTTGGTTGCAAAAGGTTACAACCAAAAGGAAGCATTGACTATGATAAATCTTTGCTCTGGTTGCTAGATTAGAAGCCATTAGAATTTTTGTAGCTTATGCATGTAATATGAATTTTAAATTATTTCAAATAGATGTGAAAAGCACTTTCTTAAATGGTTTTATTAAGGAGGAAGTATATGTTGAACAACCTCCTGGATTTGAAAATCATAATTCTCAAATCATGTGTTTAAACTAACTAAAGCCTTATATGTCTTAAAACAATCTCCTAGAGCTTGGTATGAAAGGCAAAACTTAATTTTTCTAAATTAGTTTTCAAAGGGAAAATTTGACATTACTTTGCTTGTAAAGAGGCACCAGAATGACATTCTCATTGTACAACATTTTATGTTGATAAAATTGTGTTTGGTGCTATTAATGAATTACTTTATGAGGATCTTACTAAGTGTATGACTAGGGAACTTGAGATGAGTATGATGGGAAAGCTCAAATTTTTTCTTATTCTCCAAATCAAGCAAAGTAATGATGGAATCTTCATCAACCAATCTAAGTACAGAAAGGAACTTCTAAATAAATTTGAGATAGATGATTGCAAAGTAGCTAAAACACCCATGAGTGTCACAGCTAAATTGGACAAAGATGAGAATGGTAAGAGTGTAAATTATGTAGAGATATGATCGGTTCACTTTTATACTTAACCGCCTCTAGACTCGATATCATGTATAATGTTTGTCTATATGCTAGATTCAAATAAAGTCCTAAAGAGTCTCAATTAAATACGATCAAAAGAATTTTGAAATATTTATATGGTGCATTATATTTAGGACTTTGGTATCCTAGAAATTTATTTTTTGACATTATTAGTTTTTTGGATGTGAATTATGAGGGAAGTCTTTTAGATAGGAAGAGCACTTCTGGAACTTGTTATCTTTTAGGTGAATGCTTAGTTTCATGGCTTAGTAAAAAATAAGTTTTGGTTGCTCTTTCCATCGTGGAAATCAAATATGTGGCAATGGAATATTGTTGCATTCAGATCCTATAGATGAAGCAATAACTAAGAGACTATGGGAGAGAGGTTGATCACATTCCCATTAAATATGACAACACTAGTGCTATAAATCTCTCAAAGAACCTTGTTCACAAGCATTTAGATATTAAACATTATTTTTTAAGAGATTATGTGCAAAATGGTCATGTTGTATTAGAATTTATTGATGCAATAAATCAACTTGCCGATATATTTACAAAATCTCTAAATGAGGAAAGACAAAATTTCATTAAAAGAGAGCTAGGAATGATTGATGGAAGCACATTAGATTAGCCTTTCTCTTACAATCATCTTTCATGCATAGGGCTTTTTCCTTTTCTAAGAATTAATGCATAATACTCTATGCTTTATATGTTTTACTTGTTAATATGATTCTATATGCCTCTCTATTTTGATAAATTTAGTATTGCAAATTTTTTTGGCATTTTGAGCTTCATATAATCTTACTATGCATTTTCATACTCAATAAAATCAACCTTATGATCAAGCATCTTTGATTCATTTAAAGTCATGTTTTTCAAGAAATATAGTGAAAAGCATGCTCATACTGTAGAAGCACACTCGCGCTTTATAGGTCTCTAATAGGTCGGAAACTGACGTCAAAAGTGCGCTCGTGTTCTAAAGCGCGACCGCAAAATAGTCATTATGACATAATTTTGAATTGTACAACCGCGTCTGGCAAGTGTGCTTATGCTTTTATTCGATAATTGCAAAAATATATATCTTGCTACACATTTCAAAAAACGCTTCAAGCCCATTCTAGCTGTTTTTAAATGTTACTCTACCTCTCCAAACGCTATAGCATTTCAAGGTATTTATCACTTTTGCTTATATTTACTTTCTACATTTCATAAAGCTTCTTTTTCTCTACTCAAAACTCAATCAGCTTCTTCACTTTTTCATCTACAAGATAATAGGGCCAAGAAAAGTAGTTGCAAGAAGTTCCTCCTCTCAAACTATGCAAGAAATGATGTAAGGCATAGATGATGAAGTAACGATAAAGTTTATGACCATTGAAAGGAAGGAAGTCCAAGCCTTTCGCTTTTTTATTGAAGAAACCCTTTAAAAGCTTGGCATTGATCAAGAGGTGAGCTCTCTTCTAGAAAATGTTGGTTTACAGCTTTTCCTTCTACCTCAAGCCTTAGATGTAGGTTATGAAAACCTCATCAAAGAATTTCTCACTTCATTAGGGATAAATACAAAAGAGGAAGGTGATGAGTTTTATGGAATAGAGTTTAAGATGTTTAAGAAAAACGAACTCTCTCAAAGGCTTAATTTTTGTCCATCCTTGGGTTTCAAGAGAAGGGGCCTATATCTATTATTGAGAACATTGTTGAAATGCCTTTCTCTTCTCAATTTTGGAGATAAATTTCCACTAAAGACTCTCTCAAAAGGCCTAAAATTCCTCTCTCATTGAATAGTATATAGGATAGGGCCTCCAACATTCATGCAAGAGACAATGGCAATGAGAAAGTACCTCACAAGGACCTATTGTTCTTATACGCAATGATCCATGGTAAGAGGATTTTCACATCCAAATTCTTTCTTGATCATCTCTTCCATCTTGGCAACACCCAAAAAGGTGTTATACTTGTTTCTTCATATATCACAAAGATTTTCAAACACCTCCAGCTACTCACCCCTCTAGACAAAACCTACCTAACTCCTCATATTGCTCCTATTTTATTAGGTCTTCCCTCTTTGAACATGCTAGGGTTATTCAGTTGAGCCCTAAATGGAAAATTGATGGAAAATTCTTTCTATTGATTGGGGAATATGTGGATGATAGAAAAAAGAGGAAGAAGGACTATAGAATCCCTAGTGAGCCTACTCCTTCAACCTTTGAGGGTCAAGCCTCTCTTTCTTTTGAAGAAAAGATTTTCAAGAAAATGGAGCAAACTTTTAACTATATTCATCATTTGCATGCAGATCTTGTGGAAATTCAAAAATTTTATAAGCTCATTCCATGTCATATTAAGGATAAGAGGAAGTGGTGAGAGCAGCTACTACTCTTGTTGGCTTTAGTAGTGGTGTAAAAGGCAAAAAGCTCATTTGGTGGAAGAATAAGAAAACGAAGATGATTAATTTCTTTTAAAAAAATTTCCTTCTTTTCTTTTCATGCATAGATCCATGTCTTAATCATATGTATTCTTATGGTATCTTCTCTCTTTATTTATTTATATAATGCAATTCTTTATGTTTTTCGCAAGAACTTCCAAATCATAAAAGCATTTGGAACGGGCTCCGCGAGCTTGGATGGCGGCTCAAGATCAGCCTCATGAAAAGTCGATCGAATCGGGCGGGCCCCTGCCTCCGAACATCGAATGAAATAGGTGGCCAACTCCTCCTTCGGACCTTTACTTCTCTTAAGGGGAGAAAGCAGCTTTTGAAGCTGAATCCGGGTGCAAATGGAATTTTAAATGATTCTTCTGTTTCTCAATCTTGTCTTGATTATCCTATCCTTTTAATTTCTCTTTATCTTATTCCTTTTTATTTATTTTGATTTTGCCAAAGGGGGAGAGATGTAAAAAAAGATACTATTAATAAAGCAATTCATAAAGGGGGAGCACCAAAGTCATTAGAGAAAAGAGCAAGAGATAGTTTATTGGTTGAATTCAAAGACAAAGGGAGAGAGTCACAAAATCAGTTTTCAATAAAAATCATAAAATTAATATCATATTCAGGTGGAGAAAATCATCTAAGTAGATAATTTTTCTAAAAACATGTTTTAGTTTCTCTTGATACTTTATGTCCTTATCTTGAAATCTACTTAAATTAAGGGGGAGTGCTTATTTCTAATCTTGTACTTGTCTATTATTCATTCAACTACACTTATACTCACTCAATTTTATCTTTATAATCATTTTGGTTGTCAAAATTAAAAGGGAGAGATTGTTGACCTAAAGGTCAATTGATCTTTATTTTGATCTTAACACCCAAATTGAGGATTGTAAATAAGTTGTTTGAGTGCTTACGTGATAGTACTTTAAGGGGACAAGGATTGGACAAAAGTGTCTTAAGCTTCTCCAGAATGGTTTGGGAAAACCTATAAAGCTCGAGGGCACTTTCCATTTGGCCAAGTTGACCATCTACGTGTAAAGACTCCTTAGAAGACCTCCAACCACATCAGGACACCTGGCAATCAAAAAGTCCTCTCTTTGAGAAGCACAAAGGCGCCACTGAAGTGCGCGAGCGCTTAAAACCAAAGAGAAATACAGAATATGGCAGAATGGTTATGCAACCTCCAAGTGAGGGCGCTTCTTAGCGCGGATAAGGCCTCCACGAGGGCGGTGTTTGAAATTAATGCTAATTCAGTGACTCTTACACAAATGGCCATTGAAGTAATGCCACGTGTTTGGAGCCATTGGAATTCCAAGGACGATATTCAAAAAGTGTGAGGGCGCTTTTCAGGTAGAAAGTTAAGTTTTTGTCAAATCATAAAGGTTTGCAATTAATGAGCTATGGGCTATTTGTAATGTCTTTTAGGGGTTGGTATAAGTATAAATACCCCTCATAAAGACATAGGACTTATGTTTGTGAATTCGTTTGTGCCCAAACTTTTGCAAATTTATTAAACAACTTTATACACTAAATTCTTTCCTTGTATAGTGTATTTAGTTGAATCTTTTCATTCATCTAAAACTTCAAAAAAGTTATTATATGAGCCTAGGATTAAAAACACAAGGAATTAGTTGTTGAGTTTCAATCAAAACTCAAGTGTTAAGGGACTTAGTGAGAGATTGGTTCACTAAGGGAAGAAGTTTAGTGTTAGCTTGTTAAAACACCAAGTTGTTGGGTAAGCTTGTAAAAATCAAGGTTTTGCTTCAAATTTGGTTATAGTGAAAATACTTGATAAGTGCTACAACACTTATTTTTTAGCTTTATTTTATATTAATTTTACCTTCAATTAAGCTTGATTTGTTTGTTCAAGCTTGATTTTCAGTTCTTTTAGGTACTTTAATGATAATACATATTAATGAGTTAAATGGAATCGAAAAGCATGAGAATTAGGCAAAGGAAAGGCATATTTATCCAAAGCCAATCTGAAACGGGAAGCCACACAGTCATGTGGCCTTCTCGTGTGGTTTGAAAAATGGCAAATTGCATGAAGGGTCCACATGAAAGCCCACATCGCTATGTGTTTCCCGTGTCAGAGAAACAGGCGAATTACAGCATTATGCAGATTTGATCGCATTAATTTTAATGCTATTTTTTGTGATCTTACAAGTCTAGAATTTAAAATTATTCTTCATCAACTTTGTAGAGAACTTCCTAAGCTATAATTATTTTGAATATCTCAACTCCATATTAGTTTTCTAAGGATAAGAAAACATAGATCGAAGTCAGATGTTGTGCAGTCCGTTTCTGTTTGGGTCAGTCTTAGTATTTCGGCTTTATGTAGAGCTATAGAGATCTGATTGAGGTAATTCAAAATCCTAAAATGAACTAATCTTCAATAACTACAACTTTGATGCATTAACATAAGCCTTGATTCAATTTCTACGATGCCCTAAAATAGCCCGCAAAGTAAATAATGAACAAAGACATATATTCAAGCTACAGAAATCTAAGGACGTCACACGGTCGTATAGTGCCTGTGTGGTCCCCATGTCAATTATAAAAATACATTATTTAAAGGAACTTTTAGGGTTGTTTTAAGGCATTTCTGTCATATTTTTGTTTCTAGAGAGAGACGCACTTAAAAACTTCATTTTCCTTTCATTTTTAGGGTTTTGATTGGTATTTCTCAAGGAAGAACATCATTTCCTTCATTATTTTCCAAGATTGAAGATTCAAGATTGAAGATTTTTATCTATACTCTTCCATGAATAGTTTGAAATATTCTTATTTCTTAATTTTGATTTTTAGAACTAATTTTCTTACTATTTAGATTTTGATGAATCCTAATTTGTTTTGTATGGATTGATTCAAAGTTAATGCAATCTTTTCTATGAGTTGTTTTATCCCTTTGATGGCTTAATTATCTATTTCAATTGATAAGTTGATATATTGATTGGGATTTATTTTTATAAACTGATTAGAGATAACTTTTTTATGAATTGATCACATCTTAGGGATTGAGGATTAATTGGGATACTAGAGATAGATCTACAAGATTCTTTGGTTCAATAGTTCCTTAATCTTAATGCATAACTTAAGTGAGTGGGTTTGAGAAGAGATTTCTCTCCCCTCCTCTTAAGAATTAGGGGTTTTAATGACTTGAGAAAGTTTTAAACATAAATTTATGGAATATCAACTCAACTCTTGATTTGAATTAATTGTTGTTTGTTTCATGAAATACTTAACTTATTAAGGGGATTCACTATCTAAATAGGCTATCCTTGATATATTTTTCAATTATTTTTATCTTTGTTTTCAAGATTATTTTACTTTTAAATTTTATTACACCTAAATAATATTTTGATTGCTAAACGTTAGTGTATGATTAAAGGTAATATTCATAATTAGGTCCCCGATCAAACGATACTCTTATTCATCATTATATTAGTTGATACGATCAGTGTATTTTGCCGTGTGCAGATAGCGCACATCAAGTTTTTGGCGCCATTGTCGAGGACTCTTTTCTATTGTGATATTATTAGTAATTCAAAAGCTAGTGATTTAGCATTTTTATCTTTCATTTAATGTATCTTTATTGCATTTGTATTCTCTCTAGGTACTTGAATCTATGTATGAACCGAGCTAGTTCGATAGAACTATTCACTTACGAACCAAAGTTGGAAAGAACTTTGAGGAAGCAGCAAAGAGAAGAACGAGAACGAGCTTTAGTCGAAACAGTGGCGGAGTTACAGAATCAGAATTAAGAAGGAAAACCAAACTAAGAAGAGGAATAATTAAGAATGGCAGCTCCAACTAGAGAGAGAACCATGCAAGAGTATGCACACCCAACTCTTAATAAAACTACTTCGAGTATTGTCAAGCCAAATGTTGCTGCAAACAACTTCGAGATCAAGCCTAATATTATTCAGATGGTGCAAAACAATTGCATATTTGATAGTTTGCCAATGAGGATCCAAACACCCATTTGGATGATTTTCTAGAGATTTGTGATACCTTCAAGATTAATAGGGTGTCAAATGATGCTATTCGGTTGAGACTATTCCCATTCTCGTTAAGGGATAAGTCAAAGAAGTGGTTAAAATCATTCCTAGTTGGGACATTTATGACCTGGAATCAGCTAGATCAGAAATTTTTGGAGAGATACTTTCCACCTTCTAAGACGGCCAAGTTAAGGAATGACATAGCAAGATTTCTTTAATAAGAGAATAAGACCTTGTACGATTGCTGGGAACGTTTCAAGGATTTATTATGGAGCTGTGTACGCCATAGTTTACCTTTATGTCTCCAAATTCAGACATTTTTTTAATAGACTGAATTACACAAGTAAACAGTCTATCAATATTGCAGTAGGTGGATCACTAAACAATAAGAATCTTGAGCAAGCTATGGATCTTATTGGGCATATGGCAGTCACGAGCTATTAGTGGCAGAATCCAAGAGAGTAGGTTCGAGTCAAAAGGAGTGGAATCCATATGGTAGACCCTATCATAGCTTTAAATGCATAATTAGAGGCCATGAGCAAGAAGACGGATGCCTTGACTATGTCTTCATCTACAAGATAAGCACAAGTTATAACTTCTGATTAGTGTAGGGGTAGTCATCAAAGTCAAGATTGCCAATATGACAATACTTTTGCTAAGCCGGAGCATATTGATTATGTGGCTAATGCTTCGAGCCAACAGAATAATCTCTATAGCAATACATATAATCCGGGATGGAGAAATCATCTGAATTTCTCTTGGGAGAATCAGAATCAGCAAAGACCTCCACCACCAGGATTTCAACAATAAAACTAGTAGTAGGCTCCTCCTAGAAGGAGTAATTTAGAGAAGATGACAGAAAAATTCATCTCATCTTTTGAATTAAGGTTGAATAGAAACTGCTTTTAGGAACCAACAAGCTTTGATTCACAACTTAGACAATCAAGTGGGGTAGATTGCAAAGCCTTTGAGTGAAATGCTTCAAGGAAGCTTTCCTAGCAACACAGACAAATCCTAGAGAGCAACTCAAGGTCATTACCTTGAGAAGTGGAAAATAATTGGAGACTGAAAGAAAACAAGCATAAAAGCAATATGATGCGGTTAAAGAGGTATTTGAAAAAGAGAAGGTGTAGAGGCTAAAGTAGAAGTAACACTAAAGCCTACCCCTTTTGTGAAGGAGCACTTTGATGAAGAACGTAAGCCTCAATTCAATTTTGATGATGCCCTAAAATAGCCTGCAAAGTAAAGAACGGACATAGATATATATTCAAGCTACGAAAACCTAAGGACGTCACACATCCGTGTGGTCTCTGTGTTAATCATAAAAATACACTATTTAAAGGAACTTTTAGGATTGTTTTAAGGCAGTTCCATCATATTTTCATTTCTAGAGCTAGAAACACTTAGAAATTTCATTTTCCTTTCATTTTTAGGATTTTGATTAGTATTTCTCAAGGAAGAACATCATTTCCTTCATTACTTTCCAAGTGAAGATTTTCATCTCTACTCTTCCATGAATAGTTTAAGATTTCTTCTTTTCCTAATCTTTATTTCTTTATTATGATGTGTAGGAACTAATTTTCTTGCTATTTGGGTTTTGAAGAACCCTAATTTATTTGGTATGGATTGATTCAAAATTAATGCAATTAATCTTTTTTATGAGTTGTTTTGTCTGTTTGATTGCTTAATTATCTATTTTAATTGATAACCCGACATGTTGTTTGCGATTTATTTTTATAAACTGACTAGAGATAAATTTTTATGAATTGATCACATCTTAGGGATTGAGGATTGATTGGAATACTAGAGATAGATTTACAAGATCCTTTGGTTCAATAGTTCCTTAATCTTAATGCATGACCTAAGTGAGTAGATTTGAGAAGAGATTCCTCTCCTTCCTCTTAAGAATTAAGGGTTTAATCACTTGAAAAAGATTTAAACTTAATTTCATGGAATGCCAACTCAACTCTTGATTTGAATTAAGTTTTGTTTATTTCATGAAATATTTAACTTATTAGGGGGATTCACTACCTAAATAGGCTTATTCTTGATAAATTTACTAATTGTTTTAATCTTTGTTTTCAAGATTGTTTTACTTTTGAATATTAATATACTCAAATAACATTTTGATTGCTAAATATTAGTGTATGATTGAAAGTAATACTCACAATTAGGTCCCTAGTAGAATGGTACTCTTATTCATCATTATATTATTTGATACAATCGGTACAATTTGCCATGTATGGATAGTACGCATCAATATTCAAGTGTGATCTTGAGGAGTAGATGTATGGAGGATTATTTTTGAACCACTATAAATCCATTTTGTTGATTTCTCTAACCCTAACTCTCATCTCACTTCCTTATAATTGTGTTTATGATCCTTATGCTTGTCTACTTCAATTTTATTTTGCGATTTGAAGTTACCAATTCAATCACCCTTCTTGGTTCCAAGAGACAACAAAGATGTAAATGAAATGATATAAGAAAACTATATGATAAAAGCAGTATTTAGTCTAGCCAATTACTTAGTACTTCCTTTGTTTTAACACTAAACACAAATCTAATGAATGAGATGGTGATGTTCATTTTCCTTTAATCACTCAAGCTAATGGTGTAATTAAAGTTTCTTATATCAACATAAATTGAAGCAAAGATGGTATCTCTAATACATTCAACCTAAATATTTTCATAATGGTTATTATAATTGAATTAATATGATGGTTAAATAATAATAATTAGTGAAACTAATAAAGATATTGTTGATAAAGAAATTATTCACTAAATATAAAAATAACAAGGTTTATACAAAGTAAATAGACTAAATTAAATACTAAGAAAATTTTAGCCTAATATATTTAATTTCAAGGTTATAGTAATTAAATAGTTAAATATAAAAATAAATCTGAACATAAAAGCTCCCTTTATATTCAAAAATTCTTTAAGGTAGGAAGATGATTGATTCTCACTCTTCACTCCCCAAAACCTTTTTAATCTTGAAAATAAAAATCTAAAAACTAAAATGTTTGTGATAGAAAACTGTAAAGAGAATACTTGCAGAGACAGAAATAGTAGACAGATGATGAATAGATAATAGTGTGTCTGGTTTCCAATACTCATCTAGCATAAGAATTCTAAGAATTATCCTTATCACAACTCTTAATTATGCTTACTTAAATAACTAACTAATAATAATTCATAAATATAAAAAGATTTATTTTCCCTTTTGGGTCATGTAATTTTACCATGAAAATAGTCAGTTCATACGTCTTAATCTTGGGTATTGACAACATGCCCTATTAGACTTATTTGTGAGTATTTTTTTTTTTTTCATATTTCCCTTCTTTGGCTAACATCATCTAAAATTTGACAATTAAATTAAAATAAAATAAAAATACATATTTCTATTATATTATATATATAATATACAAATAAAGCCTTAAACATTATATATATATTTTTATTAATTAAGTCATTTGACTGCACTAATTAATATAAAAACTAACAAAGAGACTAGTTAAAGAATAGAAAACTCAGAATTAAACTAATTCAATTTGTTAATAGAAAGAATGTAAATGTAATTATCACCGACTATAGGACTTTTTAGTAATTAACTTGAAGAAAAATTAGGCTAACCATAATCTTGCTGGTCCCTTTTTCCATAATGAGATCAGAGCATTCCAGTTCATTAGGAGGGAGAACAAATCGAGCTTTTCAATTCTTATATTCAACTTGTTAGCTTAAATTTTTTTTATCTTTTAGATTTGAAGTTCTGGTCATTTTAAATTTAATAAATTTGAATTTATTTTGAATTCAATTTGTAATTAGAGTTCGACTCAACGAGTTAATTCAAGCTTAATTTATTTAAAAATTTATTTATAAATCTCAATTTAAACTCGTTAAATAGATTAAAATTTAGCATATAAAAATCATTATATAAAAATAAAGTATGTATTTGAACTTTGAAAGCTTAAATAATTTAATTAAATTCTTGAGAAGAAAAGAAGAATTCAACAAATTCTATATTAACAACTTAGAGTAGCAAAATAAAATACAATAAAACAGTATAATTTTTATAGATATAAAATTCCAAATTAAGAAAATTGTAATAATATGTAATAGCACACGTGATATATAACAACCTCTAATGATCCTAAAAGCACAATTATAGCCTCTATTTGTCTCTCTTCTTTTCTTCTTTTCTTTTTTTCTTTTCCTTAATTGACCAATGCCAATGCTTGAAGTAATTAACCAGAATACATTTCATTAGGGCTGAGCATGATTCCGCCCGAACTGAATAACCGTATCGAAAAGTACCAGAACCGAAAAAAACCAAAAGTTTTTATAACCGAATTGAACCGATCCGAATTTTTTTACTATTACGGTATGGTACTGGTCTTTTAGTAAAAACCGTACCGTAACCGTACCAGAACCAATCTGTCTTATATTGATCCGGACCAAACCGTAGAACCAATTTATAAATAATTATTTATATTAAATAAATATTACATATATTAAAAAAATAATACATATACTCTATAAAAAAATTATTTTATATTTATCATTTATATAATTCAAGCAATTGTTATCGAAATATAAAAAATAATACATATTAAAAATAACTATAATATTATAATATACTTTATACTCTATAAAAATATAAGTTATATATATTAATATGTCACATAGTATATTGATACTAGTAATCTAGTATACATACTATAATACTAGATTTAAAATTTATTTACTATCTAGAAATTTTGACAAGTTAATTAAAAAATTACTTAATTTAATAAAAAGTTATATAAATTAGTAAAAATTATAAAAAGATATTAATATATAAATATAATATTATTTACTCTATATTTATTAATAAATTAATTTTTAATTATAATATTTTTATTTTAAGAATAATAATATTAATTATACTAAAAGTATTAATTTATATAAATATTAAAATTAAGAAATAAATATTTTAAAAATAATTTTTATATTATTATACTAATAAAACTTAAAAAATTAAATATTTAGAAATAATTAATTTATTAACTTTTAAAATATTATAAATTAATATTAAAATATAAAAAATTAAATTATATTTATAAATTTAATTTTTTTTTTAAAATGATCAAACAAAATTTGAGAAAAAATTGTCAAAATATCTTTTAACAATATAGAAGTTCTTTAGTTCCTACAACAGTGGAGGTGTTCATTTGTTGTCAAGATTGGCTTAGAAGTTTAAATAAACCTATCCAACTAGAAGAATCAATAGAGGATATTGAAAGTATAGAGTCAGGTAACATTTCTTTACTTCTTACATATGTTTGTTTATTGTTGATGCTGTTAAGTCTTATTGACGTTATTTTTTACTTTTATTGTAGAAATTATTCAAGATCCTGAGATTGGTGAGTCCCTTATGCCAAGATTAAATGTGGAGTGCTAATTTTGAGGGGAGATAATAACATTCCTTTACTAATTTTGGACATGTATTTTAGTGCTACATAAAGTTTGTAAATTTATTTATTTTAATGATTACCATCTGTAAAATATTTTTATGCTAGCAGTAATATATATTTTAATGGTTTGTATTTGAATATTGAATGAATTATTGTATTTGCAAGTGATTGAATTGCGAAACAGATTGTTCAAGAATGTGATTGCAATTTTAATTCAGATTTTCATGCTACTTTTTTTAGGTTGGTAATCATATTTTCTCTAAATGTAATTGATTAAAGATGAGAATTAAGTTGTGTTTTTTAAATTTTTTAGAACCGAAAATAGCACCGAACCAAACTGTATTGAACCATAAAATTGATATAATACGGTATTGGATCCTTTTATATTTTGTACGGTACTAGTACCTTCAATTTTAAAATAATCGAGATTTGGTATGGTACTGGTGATTTATAAATAACCGAATTGGATCGATCCGTCCTCAGTCCTACATTTCAGTCGAGACGACTTTTGCACAAGTCTAGACTTAATTAACAATGATTTACACGTTTTTGTTTTTGTTGAACAATTCTCACACGTCCACATGTGAAAAGCAATAGTCAAAATTAGATGGCTGCCAGAAACGACAAAGATGTAACTTTCATTTTTCACAAGATATTAACTTCTTTAATTAACCACCAGATTTTAATATTGTGAATAGATGAAAAATCGAGTTTGATATTGTCTTTTAAATGTAATACCTTATTAATTAAATCCACTATTTTATAAAAGAATTGTTTAAATGAAATTACATTATATTACATTTGCTGTCTGAAACTTTTATTATTGATGCTGCTGGCAGTATCCACATTCAATTAATCTTATTACAAGTAATGATTCATGCTGTAGTTGACAACTGCAGGTCCATGCAAGGCTTATAAGGATGTAATCTATCTTTAAAGAAAAGAATTAGACGTTACATCGAATTTATAATTGAATCCAAAATTCTTTCGGTTAGAATTTAATAAACGTGACATATGTATAGACATACAAAGCATTGTAAATAAATATGTCTTAAATAACTTCTTGAGCAACGCCATTTAATCAATTTGATTCATATCAATAATAATAAATATTCACCAACAAATTTCTAATTACAAATATAATCTTACTCAAAAGACATCCATATACAGGTAAAAAGAAGGAAAATTATTATAAATTTGGCTCTAAGAATTTTCCTCCAACATTATATTAAATGTGAATTTTATAATTTTCCAATCAGTATAACTGAAATATAGATACTTAGAAATTAAAAAAAATTAAATAAAATTAGATTTTAGAAAATATTAAATAAAACTAAGCGCGGATTAATGCATGGCTATGCAACTTATGCAAGATAGGAATTCAATGCCTATGCTTGTTTCATAAACTTGTAGCATAAGAGATCCAGAAAATTGCACACCTTGACACAACTGATTTCGCATGGCCATCTATTGGTATTAATACTATATTATAAATATAAAATAAAACACAACTATTTAAATGTTTAAACTTTAATAAGTTAATAAACTGTCTTTCTGCACACACAAAAAAAAAAAAAAAAAAAAAAAAGATAAATCAAACTGAACATTCTTTTTTAAAATAACATTCTTACTCTGATCAATTAAAATATTATTTTATAATTTTTTTCAATTCAAATTAAATGTTACTTTTAATTAAATGAACTATCAAATTAACTCTTACTTTATCAATTGAACTACCCTTTTGCATCTTTTCTAAAAATCAAATGAAATATTATCATATTTGATCAATTAAATTATTATTTTATTATTTTTTAAAGTAAATTAATATCTTTAATTTTGATTAAATGAAATATCAAATCAATTTTTACTTTCATCAATTGAACTATCATTTTATAATTTTTCTCGATCAAACCGCCTATTCTTCCTTTGTTGGATTGAACAATCAAATTAGTCCTTTTGTAATGTTTTTTGAATCAAATCGAATTTTTCTACTTTTAATCAATTGAACTATACTCTTATAATTTTGTTTGTTTCGATCAAATCGAATATTATTAATTTATTCAATTGAACTATCGAATTAACTCTTATTTTGATTAAATGAACTATTTTTTTAATTTGTATTTAGATCAAATTGAATATCTAAATTTATTAATTTAACCATCAATTTAATTTTTATTTTAATCAATTGAACTATCTTGTTATCTAATAGTTTATAATTTATATTTAATTCACATTAGTTCCACAATATACTTAAATTAATAAATATAAAATTAAAATTAAACATCATGTATAATATTGTCATAGTCATGTATAATATAATCATTAAAAATTAAATATATATATTGATTATATAAACTAAATTATATTGCTATTGAACTATTATTATTTATAAAGCAATAATTTTCTATACATTTCTATATCTGTCATATGATCCGATCTGTGAATCTGTGACCAGTGCTAGATGATGAATAGACGTAAGGCCACCGAGACCTATAGCAAGTCTTATCATACAACAATTTAATAAGATATACTTTTAACTAATATGCCAATATTTTACTTAATAGTATTTAGCAGATATAGCACTCCACATCTCCATAAATTATATTAGTTCATCAACATAATAAGTTAATACATCATTAAGTGATTTACCATGTCAAATAGAAATAATAAGTCTAGGAGTAAATTCTGTGAAGTATCTAAGATTTCAAGTAATTAGAAGTACGATAAAAATAATTACATTGAGCCCAAGGAAGGAGGAAATCAAGCTCACGGAAAAGAAAAGCTACAAAAAGTCGTAACTGTCACTTGAAAAATTAATTTTGAGACTTTCAGTCTCGAGAGTGAGTTAAAATCTTATAATCCGGAAATAAATACAACCATCGAAATAAATTAATTATTTAAATAAATATATATTATTACAGGATAAATAAATCACTTGTCATGTCATTATCTTTAAAATTAAATTTTTAATAGATGCAGGACGAGAACATCAGTAGAATCCTATACTCTAATTCTATCAGCCAATAGGCTCTCTTATTTTGAATAAGACTGGCATCTAAGGGTTCTTAAATCCAGTCTTATCACTTAATTACCAATACAACCGGGGCCTGGAGAACTATGCTCCAGGGCATATCGCATGAATATACTTTTGTTACATGTCTTTGATTTACACTGGTATACACACGATGCTGATGCAACCCATCAGGTGGCATGTTCTACTATTGTCCTCATCCTGAATTATATTAAAGTTATAGCAACATAATAAACAAAGTGACACGAATCACAAAGCAATCATGATATTATTCAATTTAATATTAACTATTAAAATTAAATAGCATCAGTTACAGCGTAAAGAGAAATCAAAATACAATATTCATAATAATAGTAATAATAAGAATAAAATAACGGTAAATCAAATAACAATAATATTAATAATAATAAAAATAATGATAATAATAATAATTGTACTAAAATGGTAGCAATAATATTGTTATTAATTTATAATATCGAATTAAGATAATGGCATGACAATAACACAATTAATTATATGACTTTAATTCACAGTTTTGCTGAATCCTCTAGCTGCTTCTACGCCGTTGGCGGAGCTGGCTGAGCCGTCGAATTATCTATTCACGGAACTAATTTAATTAACAAAATATTTCATGATTAATTATAGGCCTAGACTCCTAGAATTAGACCACCGAGAGATTCTGACTATTCCCGACTGAAAATTCTATTAAAAATTTGGCAAAATTTTCTATAACATGCGAACTTTTCCCTCGTATAGAATGGGTCCATAACCTGCTAAAAACACTTCTAATAATCATTAAAAAATTTAACAGGAGTAGAGTCACCTATATCTGCATTATTTTTTCTGACTTAACAACACATCACAAAATAATAAGTAATAATAAATTAACCGAATTAATTACCCCAACCACAAATCTTTCATAAACAATCCTCAACATATAATTAAATTATTTACAACCAATTATCTCTCACCAAAATCAATTAATAACTAATCATTATAATTAATCCACAATATTACACAATTAAGCTATTAATTAAATTAATTAATTAGTTATAATTAATAATTAATAGATTAAATATTTAGCCAATATTGTTAGATGATTTTTCAACTCTAAATGATTTATACTAAGATAGAAAATCTACAGTTAAGCATGTTAAAAAAACACATGGGTTCAGAAACCGATATCACCAACGGTGTCAAAATTCGAATCTAAATGTACCCATGCGCAACTTGAGGAGCGTGGAGTATGGAAACACTAAAATCACAGCTTAAATTTTGTCTAGAAATACTACATCACGACAATAAAAATTATAGTTCGGTGACATGTATACATCACTCCTGGCTGAGGAAAAGAAGACGAGGAAGGGTTGTCCTTGGGTTTTCGGGGTCTGGGAACCTATTTTCGGTGTCAGATCACTAGAAAGACACCGACAGGAGGCTGCACCAGTAGCGGCAGCAAAGGACAGGGAAAGGAAAACAGGTGCTCCGATGAAAGGATGAGGCGGGAAGGAGAGTTCGTGGTTGATTTGATTTGAGGTGATAGGCAGCAAAAATGGAGGAAGGTGGGTCATGATGGTGAGAAAAATCGGTATATGCGGGGGATGAAAATATATATATATCCTACTTCCGATAAGAGCAATTGACAATTGAATCCAATTTTTTCCATTATTTTCGTATTCGTAATAGTGCGAAAAGAAGGCCCGACTCCAAGTTGTTCAAGACCGTCACCCATTAAAACGACACCGACATTATTTGATTCCAAATTCAGAGCAATGCCTATTTTACCCTTTTCAAATTCTACTAATTCTCCTACCATGAAAACATCACATTGGGTTTAGGGATAATCAGGCTCGAACTGATGACTTCCACCATGTCAAGGTGACACTCTACCGCTAAGTTATATCCCTCCCCTTGCCCCCATCGAGAAAGAGAACTGACTAATCCTAGCTATTTATATAATATAAAATATAAAATTAAAAAATTTATATAATATTTTATATAATATAAATTTATATAATATTAAAAAATTTATATAATATTATATTATATAATATTATAATATAATCCATGGTAAGGCGTAAGTCATCGGTTCAAATCCAATAAGGGGCTTTGGCCGTTTTATATATATATATATATACACACACATGATTATTACTTCAATAATTTAACACTAATTTTAGACTTATAATAATAATAACAACGTCAATACAAAAATAGTCAATTATTAATATGAGTTAGGTCCATCTTATATTTTAAGAATAAATATGCACATTAAGACTAATTTAAAAAATGAAACTTAACTTATTTAATTAAAATCATAAAGCTAATTTTAAAATCTACCAAGATCAAGAAAATACAATTGTTTGTGAAAAAATATATTAAATGGTACTTATATTAATCAATTAATACATTAATTCATTAAATGTTTAATTTTATTACTGAAAGTACTTATTTACCATAAGGCCTCTATGATTAAATAAAATTAAAATTTGAAAATTTACAAGATATTACAATATCAATTGGGCCTTTGTTAAAAATGTCATATAATAAAAGTCAATTTTGTATCACAATCCAATGAATATGAGATAAAGATATTTGTCATCCAATAAACATTGTGTTTTCATTTAAAATTGACATAGGATTGTATCAATATGCAATAAAGAAATACAGGCAAAATTGACCCATTTTGCAATATATAAATATATGTACATACATACATACATACATATACATATACATATGTATGTATATATGTATATACATACATGTATGTATATACACATATACAATACAAAATCTAGTTTTGAACATCAATACTCGGATGAGCTTAAAAAATTACTAATGTCCAAGCTACCAAATGCAAAGTCAAATCACATATTGAGTCTAGGATCAAAACATTGAAAATTGATTGAATGCCCGTATATAACATGATTTATGGTTCAAATACTAGTAGCTTTGGATGGGATTCATCAAAGCGAAAAGTTGTGATAGCCAAGCCAAAAGTATAGACATCTTACTTTGAGGTAAGATTTATAATATGTTTACTTTTCTAATATTTTTTTTAATATCTGAATTATATTATTATATTAAATTGAATTTCTTGTTATTAGAATCACAAAAAAGTTGCACCTTTCATGACAAGGAGCTTGTGGCATTTTGAAGAGTTTAATATAATTTATGGAAAGGATCGTGCAATAGGAAAGGATACATACGGACTTGAAGACATACCGGAAGAGATTCAAGTTATGGAAGACGTTGATGAAGGGAATAATGAAATTGAAATTATACATGAAACTAGTGAGAGATATGGTGATACATCTATTACAAGAACTCATGGAGATAATTATAGAACAGACAATGCTTCATCCAAGAAAAAAGAAACATAAGACTAGCTTAATGGATTCATCCAATCCTGAGTCTATTATGAATGCAACTATAATGTTAGGCAGAGACATGAAAGAAATTGGCAAAGAGATAAGCAAGAGTATAGGAGTTGAGTTTACAATCTAATAGAAGGCTGAAGAATTATTTGGAGTATTAATTGAGATTGAAGGATTGACAATGAGAGAAATTCAATGCCTTGAGAAAAATTCCAAAAGATCCTGCTCAAATGTTGGTGTTTTTCAATTTTCTAGTTGAGTATAGACTTCGGTGGGTAAAAGAATTTCTCATGGATAGTTGAGATCATTCTTTCTAGATGACTTTTCTTCTTAGAATGTTGGACATAGTTGAATTGACTACTAATAGTTATATTTTATCTTGTGATGGTTGTTTTAGCTTTAGTTATGAGATATTAATTTGAAAATGATATTACTATTTTGAGACTTTAGATAAATATAATGAATTATATATGATTTTTGAATTATCTTTGTTCAACTTTATACCAATATTACACATTCTAATAAAAGTAGATTATTTATATATCATATTATATGCTAGATGTTGGTATTGCTAAAATTGTTACTTTTTTTCTTTTATATTCTTAGTTAAAAATTTAAATTCTAATACCTCTCTTCATTAAAATAGATTTTGACTTTCTACATTAAAGAAAATTTTAACTCTCTTTATTCATTGAAAGTTGTATCCTGAAATTAATCTTTTCTAAATTGTTGAGCTGAACAATCTTAATAAGTACTTTACAAACATGAGAGGGATTAATTTTAGCTCTATGGATATATTTGATTCACGGAATGGAATAGACTAGGAATAGAAATAAAGTATTAAAATGTACCATTTATATATCTCTATTAATCTAGATCAAATTGATCTTTAGAGCATTATCGTTTTATAAATTCACAAACTTTTTTGCCATAATCTGTTTAGATTCTCAACTAACACTAAATAAATTAATAATAATTTACAATTAATGATTGTAAATAAATAAGCTAAAAAAATTATATTAAATTACTAGAAAAATCATTAAACAAGTTGGTCTTTAAATGAAAGATGAACAATAGATACAAAAAATAGAAATGACAGTAGTTTGCTGGAAATGTAGAATTGCTTTTTGAAGCTTTGATAACATGAGTGTTTGTTGTTTGTTGATTTTGCTTTTATAGAGCTTTCTAAATTTTGCATATCTTGGAGATATTACGAAGTTGGAATGCAAAATAATTATTGACCTAACCATTGCAATTAATATTTAGCAATTAATTAAATAATCAATCTAATTTAACTAGCATTCATGGCATGCTAACGGTCTAGGCCTTTATCACAATTTTTATTGGGCCTAAGCCCAAAAATAATTATAAATCGAATAATTGCCCTTTCATATATATGTCTAGTCCAAAGGCCTAGACTATATATATATAAACCCTTTTTTTTTTAAATCCATAACTTTATTTTCAAAATCTAAAATCTAAAATTAAAACATTATGAATTTTAAGTCCAAAATTTAATACCACCCATATGACACCTGGTTTTGAGAACATGAGTTTAAGACTCTTAAACCTCTCTCTTTTTAGCTTTCTCATCTAAAAATTAACTCCTTTCTTGATTATACCAATAAAAATCCAATTAAAATTACCAACCAACCTCAAAATCCTTTTTCCTCATCATCAGTTTTCGACACTCATAATCTTTCCAATTATCTTTCTCTTCTTTGATTTCTCTCTCCATCAACGAGTCTTCCTTGTCGTCACCATCTTGCGCTAATGTTGACAACTATCCTTTCATGCCATCCATATGCGTCGCCTCTCATCATTCTACGACTAGCCACCACTCGCTCTGCCTCGCTAGCTCGACATAGTAACTACCACTTCTCTCTTTCCCACACATGGTCCTTCCTTTTCATCACTCAATGTCAACCCTATCTCACCGTCACTCTTTGTATCATCTTCGTCTGTTCTAGTCTCAACATAATACAGGAAATGTATCCTCTTGTAAAATTAGACAAATCTAAGTTTATCAGAGAAAAAGATTTAAAACATATATGTCTTTATCCAAAAAAATAATTTTATGTATATTGTTAAATAATTGTGAGATTTATTATGAATTAATTATTAGAAAATTTTAGGATAATGCTTGATTTTTAGAAATTATTTACCTTTAGGGAACTAAAAAAGTTTATGTAGAAGATTTCAAAAATTAATTTTACTTTAAGAGCTATAGTGATCCCTTTCCTATTTTCCAAAGTTCACTCTATATTCAGGAACTTAAAAATTTAATTAGGGCAACCCTTTATTCCCAAGCATTCTAGCAGAACATTTTCCTGAGAAGTTGAGGCTATCGGATTTGGATTCTTATAATGGTTTGGGAGATCCACTAGGCCATATTAATAATTTCAATATTAATATGGGATTATATAATGTATCGGGTCCTATCAAGTGCAGGATTTTTTCCACAATCTTGAAAAAAAGTGCTCAGATGTAGTATTAGAGCTTGTCGGATGCCTCTATATATGAGTTTGCTACACTTGTTGAAATATTCAAAGCTCGGCTCGTCACTAGCATTCCTCTGAAGAAGAGGTCAAGTGATTTGAAGAAGTGTATCTAGAGGCGTGATGAGAGTTTGAAGGATTTTATAGAAAGATTCAACAGGGAAGCTGTCCAAGTCGAAAAACTCAACTAGGATACAACTATTGACACGATGACCGACATACCCATATGAACAAATTCAAGGACTTATTAATTGTCGATCCACCAAAGTCATATGCCGAGCTCATGGACCGAGCTCACGGTTTTATCAAACTGGATGAAGATTACAGAGTAGGAAGGAGATCCAATTATGATAATTAATCAAGAGGTAAATCTGACTAGCCTAAGTAAGGGTTCAGTGATAACAAAAGAAAGAGTGACTCAAGGAGCAGCAGTAAAAAAGACTTTGTTCCTCTAAACACGAATAAAGGCGACATTTGATATTCAAACCCTATAAGGGAGGAAACTGCAGATTCAAGGAATAAAAACAAGTTCTGTAAGTTCCGTAATGGTCATAGTCACGAAGCGAGGACTGCATTCAACTAAAAAGAGAGATTGAAAGGTTAATTGAGAGATGCCATCTTAAGTGATTCATTGCTAGGGGAGAAGGTCGATCTGTCAAAAATAGAGGTTTTGGAGGAACTAGAGGATCAAGGGATAGAGATTGGGAGAGGTCCTGAGAGAAAAAAAAAAGATGAGGAGAGAGGAGATGTGAACGTGATCTTTGGCAGAGCTATGTTAGTTGCTAAAAGCTCTAAGAGAAAGATGGGCCAATTTATGATGGTCGAGCATGAGAAGCTCTCAGATATAGTCTTATCTAAAAAAGATGGAGAAGGAATTTAGATGCCTCACTAAGACGCCTTGATAATCTCAAAATTTATTGAGAACTGTTGGATAAGGAGGCTATTCATTGATCACGGAAGCGCAGTTAACATCATATGACTCTGGAGTGCCACAAGGCCATTGGTGGCAGAGTAATGAATTTAAAACCTTGCATGACATCAATTCTAGGCCTAGGTAGCCAACTAGTGCAACCTTTAGAAATTGCAGAGTTAACTATGGAGCTTGAATAGGAAATTGGAAAGGCGGACAAAATAAAAGGGCTAACTAAAAAGAGGCGAACTTTATTCATGATAATCGATATCCAATTCACATACAATATAGTCTTTGGACGACCTATGCTAATGGAAATCAAAGCAGCCATGAGCATTCATTATTTAAAGCTAAAAGTATCGACTTTCAAAAGGGTAATAATCATGCTTGGCAATCAGAAGACGGCAAGAGAATGCTATCTTACAGTGCTAAAGAGATCATGTCAAGCACTCCCTGTAGAAGCTTCATTACATCCAACTGAAGAGGGTCCGACAAAGGCAAAACCAAAGAGGGAATTAAGAAAATTCAGTTTGGGTGGAGAACTAGAGAAGTCGGTCCAAATTGGCACTGAGCTTTCGGAGCAAATAACTAGGGGTATAGAGCAAGTTTTTACTGAGAAAAAGCACATGTTTACCAGCTCGCCCTCCGAGATAGTTGGTGTAGATCCGAGCATCGTCTCCCATCAGCTAAATGTGAGGCCGAGCTCCAAGCCTATGAAGCAGAAGAAGAGAAGTTTTGCACTTGAGAGGCAAATCGCCATAGCGGAGGAAGTTAATAAACTGCTAAAGGCAGGATTTATTAGGCCAGTAATGTATCCAGACTGGGTAGCAAATGTGATATTAGTAAAGAAGCCAAATGGAAGATGGTGGGTGTGTGTAGACTCCACAAGCCTAAACAGAGCTTGCCCAAAGGATAGCTATCCTCTATGCAATATTGATCAATTGGTAGACTCCATCGGCGGTTATGAGGTTTACAGTTTCATTGATGCTGCTCAGGGGTATCATCAGATTAAAATGTTCAAGTCAGATGGGGAAAAGACTTCTTTTGTAGATATTGGCACCTTTTACTACATGGTTACGCCTTTTGATCTAAACAACACTAGAGTGACATACCAAAGATTGGTAAGCAATAAGTTCAAGGGCTAGATTGGTAAAACTGTAGAGGTGTATGTAGATGACATGATCATTAAATCAGCAAGGGACGAGGATCATGCTAGAGATTTAAAAGAAGTATTCAACATCCTGGAGAGTTACCAGCTTAAGCTAAATCTAGAGAAATGTGCTTTCGGTGTCAAAGCTGGGAAATTCTTAGGATTTATGATCTCGTAAATGAGTATAGAAGCTAATCTCAAAAAGATAAAAGTGATTATAGAAATGCGGCCACCGAGCAAATCAATGAGGTATTGAAGTTAAATTGCAGGATCATTGCTCTTGGTCGATTCATCTCTTGTTCGGCAAGAAGATGTTTATTGTTCTTCAAAACCTTAAAGAATGTTAAGAATTTTGGATGGACAGAGGAATGCCAAAAGGCTTTTAAAGAAATGAAAAAGTTCTTAAGCTCGCCACCCCTACTTAATAGACCGTTGAAAAGGGAAACACTGTATTTATATATGGCAGCCACAAAAGAGACGACAGCCTCCATCTTAGTCAGAGAAGAAAATGGTGAGCAAAAGCCGATATATTACACGAGTAAGGTTTTGAAATGGGCAGAGACTAGATATCTTATAATTGAGAAGCTTGCTCTAGCAATCATCACAATGCTCATTAAGCTCATACAGTACTTTCAAGCGCATATAGTAGTAGTCATAACGAATCAATCACTAAGGAAGGCATTGCAGAGGCTAGAGACATCTGGACGACTAGTCCATTGGTTGGTCCAGGTGGGAGCTTTCGATGTTTGGTATGAACCCAGACAGGCTGTGAAAGCAGAAGTTTTAGCTGATTTTGTGGCTAAGATGACTATGCTTGAAAGTACTGAAAGCATGGATGAAGCCCCTGTAAAATGGATACTACATGTGGATGGAGCCTCTAATATAGATAGGGCAGGAGCAAGGATACTCCTTGAGGGTTCGAATAATATCTAGCTCAAAAGCTCAATATAGATAAATTTCAAAGCTTCCAATAATGTCACCAAATATTAAGCATTGCTGGCTAGTTTAAAGATGGCCCTAACCATACGAACAGAGCATTTGAGCATCATCAGCGACTCATAGCTAGTAGTAAATCAAGTAATGAGGATCTTTGAAGTAAAAGACCCCGATTTAGCTAAGTTTGTAAGCAAAGGCAAAAGCTATACTCAAAAAAATTGAGAAGAATGGCAGTTAATGGAGTATTATCCAGGTTTTTCGAGATGAGAATAAAGAAGCAGACTTCCTAGCTAAGCTCGCCTCGCAGGGAGAGCCTAACAATAACGTATCGTTCTAAATACTTGAAGAACCTAGCATCATGAAAGAGGAAGTAATGGTCATTGAAGAATATGATCAATGGATGATGGAGATTTTATAATACCTTAAAGAAGGAAAGCTACCAGAGGATAAGAGTGCTGCAATAAAAATAGTGAAGACCTCGGCTATGTACTCTTTTCAATAGGGTATAATATAGAAAGCCTATATCTCATCCTTGGTCTAGGTGCATTATAGAAGAAAAAGCAAACTACATCCTTAGAGAAATTCATGAAGAGATCTGTGGTGCCCATGAGGCAGCTAGCGCCATAGCTAGAAAAGCTATCCTCCAAGGATATTTCTGGCCGACCACGCATAGACGCAAAGAAGCTTGTACAAGTTTGTGAAAAGTGCCAAGAGCATTAGAATGTGTCTCACTTACCTGCTACACTGCAGTGTTTGATCACCAGTCCCTGGCCCTTTGTAGCATGGGGCATGAATATCCTCGGACCCTTCCCTTCTGCAGCGGGGCAAAAGAAGTTATTGCTCATAGCAATTGACTACTTCAACAAGTGGCTAGAAGCTGAAGCTATAGCCACTATCACAAAGAAAAGGACAATTGATTTCTTCTGGAGGGAGATCATGTGCAGATATGGCATTCCCCATACAGTGGTGACCTATAATCAAAAATAGTTCGATAATAAGGAGTTCGATGGGTTCTATATTCGGATGAAGATCAACCTCAAATTCACCTCGGTACCTCATCCTTATACCAATGGGTTAACTGAGGTCATAAATCGAACAATCCTCCAAGGGCTAAAAAAGAGATTAGATTAAAGAAAAGGCGAATGGATTGACGAGCTTCATGACATTCTATGGTCGTACAAAATAACACCTAGAACAAAAACTAGTGAAACACCTTTTAAATTAGCCTACGGAGTAGAGGTCGTAATACCAGTAGAAATGGTAATGCCAACCTTAAGAGTGTAGTACTATGATGAAAAGAAGAATGAGGAGCATATTCTAGATTTATTAGAAGAGGAAAGAGCAGAAGCCAACGTACGAAATAAAACTTACAAGCATAGAATGGCTAACTATTATGATCAGAGAGTCTGACCTAGGTCATTTTGCCTAGGCGAACTAGTAATAATAAGAGCTAACATTGATAAAGGAGGAGCAGGTGTTGGCAAATTACAACCTAATTTGGAAGGCCCTTACAAGGTCGTGAACATACTCAAAGGAGGTGTAAACAAGAGAGCTGACATAGCAAAGAGAGAGCTCCCTCGATCGTGGAACGTCCAAGTACTCAAGAAATACTATCTATAAACATCCAAGGATAGCACAAGGTAAATTTTGAGTTTTTAAGTGTGTCATTTCCTGCTTTGATTTCATATATATTTTTGCTCATTAATAAAGTACAATCTTTCTGAGCATATAACTACTAAAGACGCCACTTTAGGTGCACCGAGCTCATCTCAGAAAACTTAGCACAAACCAGTGAACTATCTTAAAAATGCCACTATTAGGCACAGCAAGCTCATCTCAAAGCACTCAGCACAAACTAGTGCACTATCTTAAAGATGCCACTTTAGGCGTACCAAGCTCATCTCAAAGCACTTCGCATAAATCAAGGCATTAACTTAAAGACGCCACCTCAGGCACACCGAGCCCATTTCTTAAGTACCTCACCTCAAGTACACGATTGCGATCATAAGAAGTTCATTACAGAACAATCAATGAAGATAACTAAGCTCTTATACTTAAAAAATATCCAAATTCAGGTATGAAGGTTTATCCTATTTTTACAAATTTTTCTTGTTATTATTCATAAAAGTCTGTTATATCTTCTATATTACCAAGTTATTATACTTAGTAAAATATCAAAAAGGAAAGTTTAAAAAAATAGAAAGTCAAGGTAAAAAAGCTGATTTCACTAAATCAGAGAAAAATACAAAGTTGTGAAGCTCAGGACTCATCTACAATGCCCTAAGATTTATTGAGGTCACCCTCTACATGAAGATCATCTCTTGAAAGAGGAACTACACCAGCAATCTCGACCCTCTCTTGCTCTCCATCCTTAGCTCCTTCAGCAGCTTACTTCTTTGCCTTCTCGCCGATCTCCTCTAGGAAGGTCAGGTCAGCATCTGGGAACTTAGCCTTCACAGCCTCTTTAACGGCTTCCTTATAGCTGGATAGAAGAAATGACATCTCCGAATAGAAACCGCCCTTCTCAGCCTCCAACTTCTCATTAACTGTAGTTTAATCAGCAAGTTTGGAGGTAAGGGATGCATATTCTAATTCTAACTCGGCAATATGGAGACCGGCATTTCTCTTCTCGGCCATAATCGAGTTGAACTGAGTAGTAGCATCTTCAGCCTAGGCATTAGCAGCTTGAAGCTCATTTTCCCACTTTAGCTCCCGAGCAGTAAATTTTCTTAGACTGTTTTTGGAGGATGTGCTTGGAGTTCTCCGCCTTAACACGATCGTGAAAAGCTTGCTCACTCAGCTACCTCTCATAATTTTTCAAGCATTGCCCAATGTCACAGCTTGAAAGGCCGGATATGTATTAAGAAAAAAGAAAAAGAGGAGAAAGGAAAGACACATGATAAGAGATAAAGTTACCTAAAGAATAAGAGACATCTGAAGAGAATGAAACTCGGAAGGATGCATGTTCTCGAGCTCCTTAATATTGGCCTTAAAGTTGATCAGGCCAGCGAGCTCCGCAGCCAAAGAAGGTGTTTGGACCGTAGGACCTGCCCTATATTTTTTTCTCCAGAAAAGGCTGAGGATCATGACAACGATTAATGGCAGGAACACCAACCTCCACAAAATCATCCTCATCTATCAGCCGAGGACGCTTTCCATTATCTCTAGAAGATGAAGGGGGTCGCATTACCAATATCCGATTTTTCGCCGGCAGCTCCAAGCTCAGTCGAGAGTAACCACATTATCTTTAGGAGTACCGTACTGAGCTGGGGCTGGTGGATGAGCAGGCGAAGTCGAGGATGAGAAAGCAGACCTCCTGCCCTTAGTGAGTTTGATCTTCTTAAACTGTTTCAAATTAATCACTGCCAAGAAAAAAGAAGTAAAGGATCAAATTAGAGAAACATAATAGGAGCCAGGAACAACCGAATAAACAAAGGGCTAAGTAGGTATACCTGAAGAGCTATCACCTTTTTCAGCTCTTTGTTGTTCAGACGTTTCAAGATCGGCTAAGAATTGATTTATAAGGGGAGTGACCGCAAGAGGAGACCCTCATTTTCTAACATTCAATAAGACTTTATGGTTGTTTAGGTCCTCCCTAAGGTTTAATTTTAGCTGCTTTCGAGTCGGCAGCACATGCCACCTTCTCGGGAGATCGGTGAAGTCTGATGGATGAGAAGTAAGAAAGTACTGATCTCGCTAATTATGAATGGAGGAAACAAGACCATTTAAGATTTTGTGACCAGCTCGGACCCTAAAATAAACAAAAGCATGCTCGGCTGCCCAAGCAACTAAGTAGAATGAGGAAAAGAAGTACGGAGGAGGAACAAAGTCAAAATTTTTTACATAATAGTTTAAAAGCAACTAGAAGACATATGGAGTTGGGATGAAATTGAGCTATAGAAATATTATTATCTAAGATCACAACCTTAATAAAAGGATCTAGAAATAATCTAAGACCGACTTTTAAGTGCTCTTCATACAATATGGTTTGCTGGAGGAGTGCTGTTACTGAAGAAATGCTCGAGACACTCCTTCAGAGTAAAATCATAAGGGATATTATACCCAGCTCTAAGATTTTCTAGGCGAGGAAGGTCCATGGTAGATGGGTACAGATGGTGATCCTTCTTACCATCCTCGGGAAAGATTTCTAAGTTTTCATCCTCCCTCTGATTAGAGGTAAGCGCCTCTACACCCGCTCGAAATTTTAAGAAAGAGTTTGGTCCGACTCTTCTACTGCGTTTCTAGGACTAGAATTTTCAAAAGACTCCATTTAGCAAAATGGAATGGAAAAAAGTGTAGAAGAAGAAGATGATGAAGAAAAGACGCAGATAAACGAAAGCCAAAAATCACAAAGAAACTTACTGGTGAGTTTCTGTAGAAAAATCTCAAAGACAAATCGAGGAAAAGACGTAGGTGGATTTTGGCAAAGTCAAGATAGAGGAAAAAATGAAGAAGATTTCAAAAGATTTTGGGATTCTATAGAAAATGCCAAAGGACCAAAATACCCCTCGGTGTTACAAGGGAACATTCTAGAGACTAGGGATATAATTGTCCTTTATCAAGAGCAATAAATGATTGTTATAAAAAGCGCGTCAAACGAAGTGTCTCTAGGGCATGTCAGACATCATAAATGTTTGAAATTCAAAACGCGATAGTCGAGCTTACCTCCTGATTTAATAAACAGGTCGGTCTAATGCTTTAAAAGCGTCGAAACTCGCCAGCATGTAATAATTACCGAGCTCTGAGAATATCGAGCATAAATACAATCAAACAAAGAGGGGAGGACTAATGATAACCGGGTATCATAAGCCAGCCTGTCCCACCCTAGAAAGGCGGGATTGATCAGAAATTGATATCTACTATGACTGAGACTCTAAATGAATGTGTCTTAAGAGGACTCTAGTCATAGAGTCCGACTCGACCTAGAATTCTAGAGAGAAGCAAGAGTACAAATCCTAATACAATTAAGACGATCTCCAAATGCAGAGTTCTCTCTTAAATAGACTAGAAGACTTTCAATGTCTATATAAGGAATGGAGACATCATACTTATAGGTACAAGCAATCTTACACACTTATACCCTTTAGCCACCCTTAAATAAATTATTGACTTTATCATCAAAGTGAATGGCTGGACAACCCCATCCAGTGCTTTCTAACCTTTCCTTACAGGTAATTTAAAGATTGAGGTCAGCCTTTGAAGATCCTTATTGATAGCTCGTCTCAACCGATCGAGTTATCAAGGAACTAGCTCAAGATTTTAAAAATCTGATAATTAAGATTAGCATACCAAGTACTAGTTTATTTGAGAATTTCATATTAAAAGATTTATCGGTTGTCCAATATCTTTCTTAACTTAGAGAACTAATTCTAAATATTGTACCAGTTCTCCATTGTCTCAATATTCTGGAAGGCTAATAATTAAAATTAGATCTCCAAAAAGCAATTTTACTCAAAGAACTACTTCAAATATTTTAATGATTCTCTGATACATCAATTACTTGTAGAACTCGATACATTTTTCAAGATGCTGAAAGTTTTGTCGGAATTAGCTCCTTGATTATAAAATAAATCCCTTAATTATAGGCTGATTATAGTTTCTAGTATAGGCTGATTTAGTTTCCTGTATAGGCTAATTGTAATTTCCTTAGAATAGAATTGCTTCCTAATTTAGCTCATGATTAGGAAGATGTAAATGTGTATATATTTCCTCTTCTTTAGAGATAGAATATGACAATATATCATTTACAGAATTCATTGGTTCAATATGGTATCAGAGCAGTGTTTGCTCTTGAATGTTGTATCTTGAAACCACCACCATTTCTTTTCTTTCTTACCTGAAAAAAAAAACTCAGTAACCTAAATGGCTGAGATACTACTAATTCCATTATTCCAGCTACATAAACAAACCAAACACCACCAATAATCATCCACCAAGATAATTATGCATTCCTTATCAGTAATATACTTTATGAAACGAACTACCCACTATGGTCTCAACTCATGGAGATGCGTATTGGGTCCCGAAATAATACTGGATATCTCACTAGAGAAACAAAAAAACCACCACTCGAAGATCCTAGTTATGCAACAGTGATCACCGAAAATCTTAAAGTGAAAAGTTGGCTTATTGAATCAATGAATCTATTATTGATGCGGCGGTTCATTCGTCTCTCAACCACTAAAAAAATCTAGGAAGTAGTAGCCAAGACCTTCAATGATGAATCATATGAGACTTGTCTTTTTGAATTGAATAGGAAGTCCTTCTCTACTACATAAAATGGTAGACCATTGTCCACATACTATAATGAACTTGTTGCTATTTTCTAGGTAAAAGATCATCGAATGATCTCTCAAGAAGGAACAGTTGAAGGGCTAGTCCAAATGCATTCTGCAATGTCTAAGCTTCGGGTCCATATCTTTTTTAGTGGGCTTGATCCTAATTTTGATCAAGTTCGTGGAGAAATTTTGCAAAAGGATCCCAAACTCAATCTAGAAAGTACTTATCCGTATGTCAGAAGAGACTGCCAATAAAAACTTACAATGGGATGATCTAGAATCATATCTAAAAGTTCAACTATGGTTTTCAAGAGAACTCAACCAGCAGTTTCACCTGGCTTAGTAAAAAATGCTTCGAATACCTATACCCTACAACAAAATGGCTTGGCAGAGAGAAAAAATAGGCAAATTATGAAAATCATTCATGCCTCTCTCTTTGACATGAAGATGCCTTGTTTCTACTGGGGAAAGCCATGAAATTTATTGTATATCTAATTAATTGAGTTCCTTCTCGAGTAATTAATTTTCAAACTCCTCAACAAAAGATTCAAACTTTCTTCTCTATGTCGCATGTCCCAAATCTTGAACCTAGGATATTTGGTTGTACATTATATATCCACATTCTGAAGGAACTACGAAACAAACTTGGTCCCTATGCAAAACGATGTGTATTTATTGGTTGCTCGAACTTTTAAAAAGATTATCGTTGCTATGATCCACCCATAAAAAGAATATATATGACCTTGGATGTGTACTTTCGCGAATCAGAACCATACTATTCTGGAAAGGTCGATACTCAGTCTCAAGGGGAGATTCTTAACAAGAAAACTCTATTATATGAAAATCTGACCGATTTTCCAATTTTGGAAGAAATGAGTAAAAGTTTTTGGCATAATAATCAACAAGTTCCAGAAGAAGGGAGGATGAAGAGTTATTAGTTTCTTCTGGAGACTCACAATTACCAATATCTTCTACAGAATCACCACCATCTGAAGAGTTGTTCATATTAACACCATTGCCCAAAAAATATCTCAAAATATCCTGGATATTAATACTTCCACCCAGGTAAACCCAATTCCTATATTTGATGAGTTTAATGAAATAAAACAGAAATCCTGTATCAAATGGCTAAAGGAGGGCGATAGAAAGAGACTATGTAACGCCTGCATTTTCTCATCATCCATGTTATGTGCATTTATATTTAATCATTGGGCATATGATGGTATATCAATAATATTTTTATTTTATGAGAATAGATATATATTAATTATAAGTAGAGAATAAGAAGCATGATATTAGATTATTAATTTAGATAAGTTGTTAAGTACTTGGGTTATGTGTATTAAGCCTTAAGACTTAATTGAACCAATAGTTGAAGGTTGGGTAAATAGATTGGACTTAAAAGATACAATTAAAAGTTAGTACCTATATATGGTTAGTAAGAATTAATTTAGGATGATAAAACTAGTTTAAGTAGGTGGTGGCATTGAGAGATGAATCTTGGAAATTGGAACCATGAGCAAGCTCATTTTACCTCTTCATTTCTCTAAAATTCGTACATGGCCAAAAACACAAAATTTGGAATAAGAGAGAGGAGTGGAATACCTAGAAAAACTTAAGATTAAGATAGAATTTTACCAACTATTGAAGGAACCAAGCTAAAGCTAAAGGATTTAAGCATATTAGCAACCCAAAAGCTGAAATTGGTGAGTTGCTACTTGAGTGTTATTAATTTGTCATTAGGATTCTTGATTACAAATTGGAAAAAACTTCAATTGATGCTCTCATTGATTAATTAAAGGTCTGATTATCATGAATTAGTAGAGTATTGAATTATTGCATAGAGATTAAGCTTGATTTAAGTTTAAGTATGTCAAGATAGAAAACTGTCAAAATTCCAGCAACCTTAATGTTCTGTATTTTAGGCATAACATGGGTTATATAAGTCCAAATTAAGCTTAATTGATGTCTATGGAAATTTTGAAGAGTCCTCTATAATTTTGTAGTTTTGTGATTTTGCTATTTTTGCCGTTTTGGTTGCTTAAATTGAGCAAACAAATTTCTGCTCGGGTACAACTAGCTGTATGACCCTTGCTCAGTAATTTGAAGATAATTAAATCTATAGAAGTCGGAATTGAGTAATTCTTCTTGGAGATGAAACTAGACGCATAAATGGATATGTTTATTTAATACAAGATTTTTGTATTAAGCCAATTTTTCCCAACAATGAATACACCTTGGTACTAAATTCTGTCTAGAAAACAGAGATATTAGAGATTAGTTTTATGCAATTTATTTGATGTTAATTTAAGTTAAATTGGTATTTAACTAGATGAAATTATGATATTAAAACAATAATTGAGAGTCTTAGAGGAAGAGTTAGACCTATGAATTAGAGAGGGGATGATCTTGTAATGCATTAGAACTAGCATTTACATGAATATTTGGAATATGCATGAAATGTGAATTGATGAATGTGTTGACAGGTACTCAAAGGCCTAGAAAGGAAGTTGTGGAGAAAGGAGGTTCTTATATGCTGAAGGAATAAATGTATTTTGAGTAAGTAAATAGTTAATATTTACTATGTTCATATATTTAATCAAATGTTCCGCGAATGGTTGTGTTTGCTTAATATTATTTATGTTTGAATGAACGAGATGGAAATGATTGGTGTTGAGTGGAACAATTGTTATTGCTTGAATATGATATAAGTGAAATGATTGAATTGTGATGTTAAGTGCATATGTGCATGTGAATGGTGGATTCCCCTGTGAAAAATATATATATATATATATATATAAAGCCTTGGGAGGCTAAAGCCTAGAGAGGCTATAAAAGTGTATAATAAGAGGATGAGGCGGAGCAGCTTACGTGTACGATGGGTGAGGATGAGGCGGAGCAGCACATTAAAGGGGATCCACAAGCAGTAAGAACTAACCATAATTGTTGAATTGTATTTCTTCTATGATGGTTGTAATGAATTGAGTAGAATGGTATGAATTTATACCTAAACTATGAATCATGGTAAGTTATGTGATTGGGTGGAAATTGTATGAAGTGTATGTGATATAGATTATGTTGATTATTTATTTCACCGAAATGGAGGCTCACCCTCTCCAAAATTTTTCTTTTCAGGTTTGTAAATAGTAGTGCATCCGTTGGTTGTATCTCAAGTCCGCTTTTAGCCTCAGTTGGACCGGCCATGAAGTCTCCTCCTGATGCATTTTGTATGCAGTTATGTGATATATATGGAAGTATGCCTTATAAGGCATAAGAAGATGTTTTGAATACTTGTTAAATGATGTTTAAGTATAATCATATGTTTATATGTTAATAACCTTATGTCTTGATTCTTAACAACCTGCATATTGACCTATCTACATGTAGTATATATTCTACGACACTTGTATGCTTCCTGGCTAATGTCTATTGGTTAGCATGTAATGGGGGTGTGACAGACTAGATTTTTTCATCTCTCCACTTTAGCTAGAAGATCCATAAAAAACTCAAAAGAAGTTGTTAAAGATGATGGCTCTACCTTTAATGATGTGTTTCAGGTGGGGGCCAAAGCTGCTGAGCACTTTCAAGGGCTCTGCTTTTCATGGTTTCCGAGCGGGGGGTGGCGCCTTAAGCCTAATCTACTTAGATGTATTCCCACGATAATCACTGATGTTGAATATCTCTTTCAGGTTTCCACGCCATAACGAAAAGAAGAAATCTATGATGCGGTGAAAATAGAGCCTAGTTAAAGTGCCCTCCCCTATCCTTTAAGTTGATGGATTCCCAGGTCTTTTCTGTTAGAAGATTATTGAAGACGACCCCTGGTCAAGGTGGTTCACAATTTCTTTGCTGAAGGTGCTGTTAAGCAAAGTTTGAATTAAGATCTTATTGCCCTTATTCCGAAAGTGGAAAGTCCTTCATATTTTCACCAATTTTGACCTATCTTTGTTTATGGGATATTTGAAGGAGAGCTTTGTCACTTTTTCTAAAAAAATCCTCTTTAGCTCGAAAAATGAGTTGGATTCCCCTTAGAATACATTTTCCTAAAAATTTTCCTTATAGATATCCACAAAGATCAAATAAAGGTATACTAAAGAAACAATATGAACCTGATCTTAGAACCAATGTTAAATATCCAATTGGTAATTACCTTTCGACATATAGATTGTCTAGTTCATATGCATTTGTTACTAGTCAATTATCCCAAGTATCTATTCCTAGTAGTGTGCAGGATGCCTTAGCAGATCCAAAGTGGACAAAAGCAATGAATAAAGACATGGAGGCTTTATAAAAGAATTGTACATGGGATCTCGTTCCATTACACAAAGTAAAAAAGACGGTTAGTTGCATATGGGTTTACACCGTCAAACTCAAATCAGATGGAAGCATTGACAGATATAAGACAAGGTTAGCCACAAAGGGTTTTACACAAAAGTTCAGAGTAGATTATCGAGAGACTTTCATACTAGTGGCCAAACTCAACACAATTCGTATTCTAATTTTTGTAGCAGCAAATCGAGATTGCCCTTTGCATCAATTCGATGTTAAGAATGCTTTTCTTAATATAGATTTAGAAGAGAAAGTCTATATGGAGCTACCACCGGGAGTAAATTATAATACTTCATATAAAGGTGATGTTTGTAAGCTGAAAAAGGCATTGTACGGCCTTAAACAATCACCTCGAGCTTGGTTTGGGAGGTTCACTTTAGCAATGAAGACATTCGGTTATAAACAAAGTAATGGTGACCATACTTTGTTTATCAAACATAAAGAAGGGAAGGTAACGGCTTTAATAGTGTATGTTGATGATATGATCTTGACTGGAGATGATCCTTGTTAAATGAAGTTGTTGTAGGAATATTTAGTTAGTGAATTTGAAATGAAGGATCTTGGACATCTTAAATATTTCTTAGAAATTGAGATAGCAAGATTAGAAAAAGGAGTTTTCCTTTCACAAAGGAAGTACGTTCTTGATTTGTTGACTGAAATCGGAATGCTTGATTGCAAACCAGTTGAAACTCCGATAGAGGTAAATCATAAACTCAGTTTGTTCTTAGAACAAGTTCTAACAGATGTGGGACGTTATCAACGACTGATTGGAAGATTAATCTATTTGACTCACACAAGGCCCGATATAGCATATGCTGTGAGTATTATGAGTCAATTCATGCATACACCTAGTGAAGAACACATGAACGCAGTATACCGGATCTTGAGATACCTAAAAGGGACTCCGGGCAAGGGCCTGTTATTCTCAAAAGATGGCAGCTCGTATATTGCAGGATACACCGATGCTGATTGGGCAGGTGATCTACATCAGGCTACTTTACTTTTGTAGAAGGAAATCTGGTTACTTGGAGAAGTAAAAAATAAAAAGTTGTGGCACGATCAAGTGCAGAAGTTGAATTTAGAGGAATGACATATAGTTTATGTGAGTTATTATGGATTAAAAATGTCTTACAATCTTTGAGGATAAATAATACAAGTCCAATGAAACTTTATTGCGATAACAAAGCTGCCCTTGAGATTGCCCAAAATCCCGTACAACACGATCGTACCAAACACGTTGAAGTTGATCGTCACTTCATCAAAGAAAAGCTCGACCAAAAGATTGTACAGTTCTCATTTCTCAGCTCAAAACAGCAGCTAGCTAATACACTAACTAAAGCAGTGTCTGGAAAGATTTTCCATGATATGATTAACAAGTTGAGCATGATAGATATCCACGCACCAACTTGAGGGGGAGTGTCGGAACTAACTCCTTGATTATAGAATAAATCCCTTGACTATTGGCCTTAATTATAAGCTGATTATAGTTTCATGTATAAGCTGATTTAGTTTCTTGTATAGGTTGATTCTTGTATAGGCTGATTTAGTTTCCTGTATAGACCGATTATTGTTTCCTTAGAATAGAATTGCTTCCTAATCTAGCTCCTGATTAGGAAGATGTAAATGTGTATATATTTCCTCTTCTTTAAAAATAGAATATAACAATATATATCATTTACAGAATTCATTCTTTCAACAGTTTTAAGCTAAATAACTATTGAAATATTTAGTTCTCTATCGCTCAATTCTTACACTAATTTATTAAAATTGACTTTTAGCTCAATATTTCATTTAGACTTTCATTTTATTCTCATATAATTAAAACATATACATTTATTTATTTTTATAATTATGAATCAGGACATAGGCCCCCAACACTCTTGGTTATCTACACTCTTGGTTTTGGAGATAAAAGCTCCTTTTAATATAGCCTACTAAAGAGATATTTTACTTCTTCCAACTTAACTTTAATCTCTACTTGCTGCTTGGCACTCTATACTCATCAGCTATTATCTTACAGAACTGAGCTGAAAGAAGTCTAAATGGATAGTTATCACAAATTAATTCCACCTCAACTTTAAGAAAATTCAAATATTAACACTCTTTTAAATAAAAAGGAGATTATGAGGACAAACTAAGATTGACTGGCTTTGGAAGGAATTCTGTCCAAAACTTTCTTTATTGGATCTTTGAGTAAAACTAAAAAAGTAGGCTAACGACAACAAGTTAGGTCCCATGCATTTTTCCTTCAAGACAACGTAACGATGCCAGTCCCGCTCCATCCTGTCCCTCTTTTCTTTTTGTACCAATGAAACTAATTTCTTTTAGTTACAATTAACTATAAAAACAAATTTTACAATTAATTTATAAATTTACGAATCAAAAGACAAATTAATTATCCGGTTGATAAATAAAATCACAATACAATATTTTCCTTAGTTAAAGTTTTTATTATTTTTAGCTAAATATATATTTATATCTTTAAATTTATATCTATTAATTAGTTAAATATTTTAACTTTCAGTATAACCTAAAAATTATTAAATTTTAAATTTTTTAATATCTAAATATTTATAACTTTCAATTTAATCTAAGACACTTAGATTTTATTTTTTTGATAATATTTAAATATTTTTATATAATACATGTAGATTTATTGGATGAAGTCACATATCAAAAATATTAAAATATCACAAAAAGTAAATTTAGATATCCATTAGATTAAATTAAAAATTAAAATATTAAAACTGACTAATAACTAAAATTAAAAAATATAAAAATGTATTTAATTTTTTTTAATTTTATATTATGTTTACAGTAAGAACATATTTATATATTAACACCAAATCAATAGTTTCAGAAAAAAAAAATACAATATTTTCTAATTATAATTTGGGGTGAAAATAATCTGATATGACAGATAATATTAAAGTATCTCAATCCAAAATACAAATACTTGAATAAAAATTGCCCTTCATTTGATTATTAGTAATATATACATTAAAAGGTACAAAAAAAGACCTATATGTAATATATATATATTATATAATATATATTACAACAAAAATTGGGTAAGCAAACGACACTATACACCCTATCACCATCTGCCTGATGATTTTTATTCCAAACACACAGAACAAACACACATATAATTACAAACATAACACTATAAAAATTTATTTTTAATTTTCTTTTTCAAAATTCAAAATAAAATAGATGTTACTTTACGAATAAATAATAATATAATACAACAATGAACCGGAATCTTATCCCGGCGAAAGGCTATTATACGCCTATTAGCTACACGTCGTCCATGTCAAAGAGTTTCAGTTACCGGCAACCTGATTTTCCGGTTGCTGTTCTTGTCTCACGCAAAGCACAGGCTTAAGCTTGCTTTTCCAAATCTGCTTAAAACATCCGGCATCACCCCCTGTCCTTCTCACGTCAACAACGACCAGTTCATCCGTTAACCGGCAGACTTCGACCTCAGCATTGAAATTACCATTTTGCCCTTCAATCTCAAAAGCCCACTCTTTCGTTCTTTTTGCCCTTAACCTCTCAGCCTTGGCAAACTCCTCAACTTTCTGCACCAGTCTCTCCGGCGTCTCCGATGACACGAACCGTTCGCCGTCGTCAACGGCGTTGTACGAGTCATCTAACAACCCGTTCAAATCCAGTCCCGACGAAAACGAGATCAGATCAAAAGCGTTCAAGTTAGTGATCTCCGGCTCATCTTTGTCAAACTTAACAACGTTATTATCGTCGTCATCGTAAAACTTGATTTCCTTGTAACCGCCTTTCTTGAACCATGGGTCCCTCAGGATCCCGTCGACGGTAATCCTCGTCTCGGGATTCGTGTCCAGAAGCCGAGACAGGAACCGTTTCAGATCGTTAGACATCCATTTCGGGCACCGAAACTCGCCTTTGTAGATCTTTTTATACATGTTCATGAGATTCGGGTCGTTAAACGGCAGATAACCAGCCGTTAAAACAAAGAGAATGACACCACATGACCAGACATCAACCTTAGCGCCGTCATAACCTTTCTTTGACAAAATCTCTGGAGCAACATAAGCCGGAGTTCCACATAAAGTATGCAAGAGCCCATCGCTTCGGATCTGATCCGTCACGGCACTGAGTCCAAAATCCGAAACCTTTAGATTCCCATTTTCATCTATGAGGAGATTTTCAGGTTTCAAATCTCGGTGGAAGACGCCTCTAGCGTGACAATAGCCAACGGCTGAGATCAGCTGTTGGAAGTATTTACGGCTGAGATCTTCGCTGAATCGACCTTTGGCAACTTTGGCAAATAGCTCACCTCCTTTGACAAACTCCATGATGAAATAAATCTTAGTTTTCGTCGCTAATACCTCGTAGAGTCTGACGATGTGACGGTGGTTTAGACGACGCATAATTGAGATCTCCCGTTTAATGTTAGACATTAAACTGGAATTAGCAATCTTCTTCTTGTTGATGACTTTGATTGCCACGCTCTGCCCAGTTGAGACATTGCGGGCATGATACACTTTTGCAAAGGCACCGCATCCCAGTAATTTTCCGAGCTCGTATTTTCCAAACAAGGCATTCTCGGCGCTGACATGTTCGATCTCCGGCATACGGTTAATCTACCAGAGACCGAACCAACAGATGTGGTCCGATCAAATAAAAAAGCAAGATGCTAAAGGAGAAGAAGAAAAAACAAAACCCGAGTTTCTCCTATAAACGGAGAAATGAAAAACTGATCAACAGAAAGAAACTGAGCGAATTTAGCGGTGGAAGTTTCTTGAGACCGGCAGGTGTTCGTTGGGTAATTTTAATGGAGACGGAGTCGTGAAGGAGTGAGTGTCTTTCCTTTACGCGTTACCCACTTGTTCTATTTTTATAAGCCGTCTGTTCCTTTTTTTCTTTTTATTCTAGAAAATTAGGGTTTTACACGTGGTAGATTATTATTGGGTGTAAAGCCTGTATATCAATAAGTTGTCGCCAAGTCAGTACTGTCCAGACCCTTATTCAAAAGAAAGTACTGTCCAGACTCTGGCGTTGGTGGGGCTGTTGATATTCGGACTGCCAAATTATTAGAACGTCGATTATTCAAATTCGTTGATATATTATTTAATAGTTTATCTTTTGTATGGTAAAAATAATCAAGTTTGATTGCCTAGTAAGGATTTGCAGTTTTTGTAATAGGTTGTCTGGTTTCCGTATGTTTCCATATTGGGATTTTGTAAAGGGGTGATAACTGGCACGTAGAAAACGAAATCGTTTTGGAGAAAAAAAAAATCAAACACATTTCGATTTCTTCACTTTTATTACAATATTTACAGTTGAGATTTATTTTATAATAAAGTATATTCTATTTATTAAGTGTTGGATTTATATTAATCAGTTAATTTATTACTATTAATTATTGATGGTTAAAAATTGAATAATATTACAGTCTAACTTAATTTGTATTAATATTCAATTAATAGAGTATTTTTATGAAAATATTATACAACAAATAAGATGAATAAGAAATGGTAAAAATCAAGATGGAATATTTAATATTTTTAAAAATTCAACCAATAATTTTAATATCTAATAAATAATATTATGTAACTACATGTAATTAATTTGTCCACAGTAGCTTTTAAGAGTTATGAGGAAAGCATGTCTTTACTTTTTCTTTCTTTTAATCTAAATATAGTTTATTAAAACACCCTTATAACGGCCATATTTAACAGCTAGTTTCAGGAGCATTTAGGAAGTGAACTGTAAGAATCTATAAATAGCTTTCATTTTTCCTCACTTTTAACCTCTCATTTCTAAAAGCTTCAAGCTTTCGTTACTTTCTATATTATAAAAATTAAACCTGGAAAAACACTAGCCGTTGCGGCTACTGCGTTCACCATCAGTACCACCGTCATTATGTCAATCTCTTCTCTTTGGCGAAAGGAGAAATGTATAGAAATCACCATTTCTTTCATACCATACACATTTATTTTTCTTTCAAATCATAAATTCATTATCTGTATCTCTCTACATTTTAGAGAGAGAATCATAGAATTATTAAAAGAAAACATTACTATTAACTTCTTTATTTAGTGTTGCGCCCACATCGCATTAAATTTTAAAAAGTGACATACTTTTTTTTTTAATTCAAGCAAAAGAGGTACAAATAGAGATAATATAAAAATTCTTGTAAATATCTACTTAAAATTAAAAAGATACTACATATTTTTTGTGCTTTTCTTTTGTATAAATATTGAAGAAGAGCAAGATACAATTAAATTGAAAAGGAGTATGATATTTTTGAGGTCCATTTAAAATGAAAACGATATCGAGTGCGAAATATTGTTCGAATTATTATTATAGGCAAAATGCAATTATGTGGTCAATAACATACTAAGAAAATCCAATTGAGGAGAAGTCTTGAAAGAATAAAAACTGGGAACTTCTGATACGTTACTTCTAACACTTCTTAAATAAATTCATCCAAATAGGTACTCTCTCCCATTGCCCTTTTTGTACGATGTTTCTTGGTGTTGCATAAAAATTAAGAAACTACTAGGGGCTTGTTTATTTGTAGATCATTTTTTATTTTTATTTTTTTTTAGTTTTTAAGAAAAATAAATCTTTTTTATTTTTTTTCATAAATTTTATAAAATATATAAAACATGTTTATTATATAAAAAATATTTTATTTTTTATTTAGATAATATTTTAAATATAAAAAATAAACGTAAAATAAATGAAGTGAGAACTTATTGTTTTTATTTGTAAACTACTGACTTTCTATATAAAGAAAAATATAGAAAACATGTCAAACTTATTTTAAAAAGATTGTCAAAGTTTAGTTGTGATTTTAAGAATATAAGAAACTATTTTCTATTTTTATTTTAGAAAAATAATACAAGTAAATATAAAGTTCTATTTTCTGTTTTTATTTTAAAAAAATTCTAAATAACTGACATAATTTTTATAAATAAACAGGCTCTAAATATGTACATTTAAAAAAGGATTAAATTATCTCCTTTTAATAGAGGTACCCAAACTAAATGTATTAATTATTTCTTACTTTTAATATGGATATAATTAAAAAAGAAAAGAATGAAAGTTTTATCAGCTATTGTTGAAATACTATCAATTCACGTGTTAAAATAGATTATATGAAAAAGGAATAATAGACTTGCAAATTTTTTGCAAAAGGATCTATATGCAGTTATAGTGATATTTAGACTGTTTGCTAATAACGAAGGTAAGATAAAATAAAATAATAATTACAAAGTAAATAGAGGTAAAATCCTAGAAATAAGATAGTTTTAAATATTTTATTTAGAAATAATGCATAGTAAATAAAAATTTAATAAATAATATACAATTTTTAAAAAGTTATAGGAACAGCCTAGATTATATTATATATATATATTAATTTTTGAAACTTGAAATTTTTTTGATATGTGTCTTTAAATTTTGACACATAGAATTTTTATTTTGATGTATATTATTTTTTATACGTGAAATTCAAGTTTATGTATAATTTTATAATTTTTATTTATTTATTTATTAATTAATAAATTACATCCTAATTAAACACTGACTCTAATCCTAAGAAATATGATATTAATTATATTTTAATATGATATTAACTAATAAATAATTTCTTAATCAGATAACGATATTAATTCTATCATAAGAAATAGTATATTAATTATGTTTTAATATTTTATTAATTAATACATTAAAATAATTCTAATTTTAAAAAATAACATCTTAAATTATATTTTTTATATTATATTTAATAATAAATTAAAATTTTAATTATATAATAAATTTTTATTTTAAAAATAGTAATATCAATTATATTGATGGTATTAATTTATATAATAATAATATTAAATAATAAGTAATTTTAAATAATTTTATATTATTATATTAATAAAATTTTAAAATCTTAAAAAAATAACAAAAACATTTAAAATAGTTAGTTTGCTATTATTTTTTAAAATCTTATAGATTAATATTAAATATTAAAAATTTATTAAATTTTATTTATCAACTTAATTTTGTAATCAAAATAATAATAACGGTTGTGCAACACACAAGCATACGATTAGTTTTCATATAGATTTCGAACTATAAGACTTTTTTGAAAACTTAAAGAAAGAGTTTCATATTATCTTTTATTTTCTTAATTTTTGAAACCTTATAAAAGAATTTGAGAAAACTTATTTGAAATTCTCTTGTACATTTTCTTTCTAATAATTAGGATTTTTTATTCTCAATTTATTTATTTAATTTTTCTCCATTTATATCTTGTTTTGTGAAATTAGTATTTATATTCCCTTATTATTCATTTATTTCATATCTTAAAACTTTTTTCTATATTAACCAATAATATTAATTATTATTATATTATTATTAAAATTATTATATTATAAAATTAAATTTAGAAAAAATTATTAAATTATAATATTAATGTGGGTAACAGTTTCAGGTGCGCACCCAAATATTTTTAGTGACTACGATACTGCAAAGCGTTTCAACCTAAAAGGAACATGCTACTTAATCACAAAGACTAGCACGGAAATAAGAGTCGTTACCCAGATAATTTTTCAAGACACTTTCACTAATTGAGTGGCATTTTTCGATTCCATAAAGAAACTTCGCTACATCTAGAGATGGATACGGAAGCCAACTTTCTTATTTGTGTATCTTTATCTTTAATTTTATAGTTTAACATGCTATTTCTTATAAATGCAACAATTATATATTTATAAGCAACCATTACAACATGTGATGTCTACCTAGGTCTAATCCATTTTATTTAAACTCAATTCTCATTTAACTTTTTAATTATGTACAGAGATCCATATAGTCTAGCCCAATTATAAATTATGCTTCTAATTACTAAATATTTTAACCTAAATGGACTACCCTTTTTTTACATGCCAAAGCTCAATTGGGTGATCTTATTCTAAGTTAGCTCATTAATTAATTAAAAGTATGATAAAAGCCTACTAAGTCTATATGGATTTTAATTTAAGTTCAATCTACCATCTTTTCACCTAATGCCAAGATCTATTTTTAAAGCCTAATATTTGTATGTCCAGTTTTTTTAAGCAGTTAGATACCCTGGTATTTGACATACATTCAAAATAAGAGCAAAAATAAATAAAAAAAAAATTAATCTAACTATTACAACCTTTCTACAACTAATAAAATCAAAGAAAAATAACTAATCTAGGTTACAAAGTACAAAAATTGCCAAAAAGGACCACAAAGTCCAATATTAGGTCAAAGTTTTGAGAACAACCGATTGGTGAGGTCATTGAGCCAATCGGATCTAGGCTCTGCCTCGGTCGGCTTTGCACAGATCACGGTCCTCCCTCACCCAGAATCCAAATCACATGGAAAGAGAACATTAAATAAAGAATTAATATAAAAAAATAAAATAAAGACATAAAACTAAATTTAATAGAATCAAAACACCAAAAGAAAAAAAAGAACAATTAATAGGAGACAGGAACTTCACATGGAAGATTCTAAATTTAATCATGTAATTATAAAATCTGATTTAATCACATAATCTCATTTGCAAAGTGAATCTAACATATTGACCTAATTATTCAATTCATTCGACTCAAAACCCAATCTAGTTTATGTTATCGGATTCAAAAGCTAATATAGTTTATGTTATGAGATTCAAAATCCAACATGCATTAACATTACAAAAATATATAAAACTATTAAAACCCAAGATTTGATCATATAAGTTATATAAAACATTTGAAATCAATCCTAACATATTTCTAAAATCATGAAATTAAAAAAAAAAGGAAAGAAGATGTTGATAATGCAGGCTTTTAAAACCCTCAGATTGTCACCGTATTATACTGATACTCGAGTCTTTGGAGATGATGAGGAGGTAAAATTGAAGATTGGATAGGAATCCAGTTCTTTTTAGGATTTGATTGGTGAAAGGGTTTTTTTAGAAAGGCTATTGTCGTTCTAAAAAGAGTTTTCCAAAATGAGTTATTTCTTTACTGGTTTTTTCTATCGACTGCTAAAAATACTGAAAATAGTTGTAGCCAACCCTAGACCTAGAATATTATGTTCTATTTATAGTAGCAGGATTTATGAAATTCTAGATAGATAATATTGATAATAATAAAAATAATTATTTTTTTGATTTATCGAATGTTCAATTAACTAAATATCCAAAATAAAATTTATTAATAATAGCTTATGGAAGATATTTTTGGTGTTTTAAATCAAATAAATATATAAAACGATATCGAAAATTAAAATATAGGCCAATCGGCGCTCTCAGCTCTACATATAGCCGATTCAATTATATGTATAGTCAATTGGTTTAGGAGCCAAAAAATTTTAAAATTTCTTGTGATTTAGTCTCTCAACTTTATAAACTTGTCATTTCACCCTTCAAACTTAATTTTTTTCCGTCAATTCGGTCCAAATTTATTTTTGAAAAATAATTTTATTTCAATTACTCACACCCTTAATTGGGAGGCGGTAACTTTTATCATCGAATTTTTTATAATTCTTCTTATATCTAAATTTGAAAAATAGATGTTGACAATTAATTTTTTTTATATTTTATTATTTATTAAAATGATGATTTTATTTTAATATCTTTTATTAAAATAAAAAATACAATTTATTTTTCAACTAAAATGAAACATTTGCTATATATAATATTAAATTTCAATAAAATATAATTATATAAAATAAATTTTTAAAATTTAGTATTGAAAATGGATCATTAGATTAAAGCAAAGAAAAATTCTAAATTTTTAATAATAATATGAGAAAGCATGCGGGGAGGAAACTTAAGACAGCCAAGTGTCGGCTATTGATTGATAAAAGAAAAATAATTCGGACGTATGCATTGCGGCCTGCCGATGTATATTCAACGTTTGAAACTTGCCTTGCAACACCTAATTTACAATAATTGACAAATGGATGTGACTGCGTGCCTTACTTATAATAATTTTCTTCCCATATAATTTGATATAATTAATGTATTTTTAATTGATATATTAAGTCTAATAATAAGACTATTTATGAAGAAAAAAAAGACTATTTATGAAATATTTATTAGAATGTATGTTTTACTAATGATGAAGGGAATAAATATTTATTAGAATGTATATTTTACTAATGATGAGGATTTACTTCCTCACTTGGTCTAACGTATCTTTGACTTTAGATACGTATCCTTTTTGTAATATTCATCATATTTGTTTGATAGAACGTTTGTAAAATAAAAGCATTTAATTGTTGTAAAATAATGTCTTTAGTAATGCCTTTTGCTAATAAATATAAGTATTATATTATTTTAACATAATAAGAATATAGTTAAAAATTAAAAACATATGAAATTATAAATGTCTTTTAAAAATAAATGACACGTTAGATAAATTAAACCATATCAACATAATTTTAATTATATTCAGATATTGTATTTTACTAATAAAAATAAGTATGAAAATTAATTTATAATAAAAGAAATATAGATTAAAAATATATAAAATCACAAACATATGTTTTACACTGGCATAACACAAAAAAGAGGAAAAGAGTGAGGAAGTATTTTAAAAAGAAAGAGAGTATTTGATTATACAAAAATAATTATTAAAAAAAAGAAATAAAAATTAATTAATTTTAGATTTTTAATTATAATAATAGAGATAAAAGAATAGTTAATTAGATTTTAATCTCTTTATATGACTTGAAACTTTTTTAAGAGTGTTTGGTTCAAAAGTTTGATGCAGCTGATAATTATTTCTTATATTCGTTTCGGAAGTTGTTTCTATTTCTACATCTGTTTTTTCCTCACTTTCCTCCATTTCTTCCATCTCTGAGGTTGAATAATTATATTAAAGCGATTGATAAAAACTTAAGAAACAATAACCGATAATCAATTTAGTCTCAACTAATTGTTATTGTATCATCTCTATTTTAAATTCTTTTTTATTAGCTAATAATTGATTTAGTTTTTTTATTTATTTAAACACTATTATCCTTATTCAAACTTATTAATAATAACTTACTTTTAAATCAATCTATAGAATTAAATTTTTATATGTCATAATAATTATTTATTATTTTTAATGATTAAAACTATTTATAATTATATTTAAAATTAGAAATTTTTATTATTAAAATTTAAATTTAAATTTTTATTTTTAAATAACTTCTACAAGAAAAATAAATGAGAATAATTCCTATTTAATTCTATTTTTCTCCTAAAAAAATTTATTAATTAAACACTACTAAAATTAATTTTTTATTTATTTATTTTTAAATATTACCCTCCATCTATCGATAATATTAATATATGTAATGTAACTCCACAGAATACCTTATAAATTGTGGTCAACCGGAGGAAGGTATAGTTCTTCGCTTATATCTAGTAGCCATTGGACCTCGAATCCATCCCAAACTCGTTAACAGATATAGTGGCATACGTCATCAAATAATTGAGCAATCTTTGTGCTACAAACAATAGTGTCTTTTAGGCCTTTATTGCAGAGATGTGATGTCATGACATTCCCTGATACTTCCCTTGTTGCACGCTCAAACTGGATGCGCCTTTTAGGTGGCACTAGCCAGTGTTTTTATTGGGACAACTATTTGTGCCAACTAAAAGACTGAAAATTATTATTTTTATTTACAGAGATTTAATATATAGTAGGAATAAACATTACTTACATTCGGTATAAATCTAGCCGGTACATAAAAAAAAAATTGACTTTTCGCACTTAAAAATAAATTAAAAGACTAAAATTTATTTTTTTTATTCACAATGACTTAATAGACCATAGAATAATATAGTAGGGATAGACATTCTCTTACATTCCTTATAAATACAAAAGTTTAGCTAGTGTAAAAAAAAAAATTGAACCCAATTTTATCCTTTCCAAAAATTTAAATTAGTACCGTGGGCGAAAGCAAAGTGCTTAAGAAGAAAGATGAATCCGAAATTAGCTACAAAATTAGATTCTGATCGATGGACAAAGGGTCCCGATAACTTGAAATCTCGTAAAGAGAAGTCAAATATAGAATAGTAAGTAATATGTGAGTAAAGGTCAAATCCCGCCACTAAACTATATGATTAAGACTGGCAGTAAAGAATCCTCGTTCACTATTCAAAACTCCAGCCTAGCCTATCTTGGTGTTTGCTACCGAAAGAGAGAATCGGTCTAAGTAAAGGCAACTCAAAACTAGCCAAATCTCTTCATGGTTACATCTCCCATTTTTTATGCTTTTCATCTTGTTGTATGTGCCTTACGGTATCCAGATTCAGTCCTCTATGCTTCCTTTACTTCTAAAAAGGCTAAACTAAATAAATAAATGTGGGAGCTACCTTGAGTTCATCTCTTTTCGTTTCTCTTTCATATAAGAATGCAATTTTGTTATATTAGTGTTTTTTTGCCAACCACTCTTTGCCAGGTATATCCTTCAGGAGTTTAATTTATAATCTCTTTTTTGAACAGAAGAATTAATTCATTAAAGACCCAAGACTGCTGCATTAATTAGATATAAAATATGAAAGAATACATATTAGTGGAAAAATGGATTAATATTAATAATTAGACAGAGAAGCAAGAGACCTTTATGGTGTACTAACTCTCAAAGACCATAAAAATAAAGGAAATTTGAATAAAAAAAAAAAGAAAAAGACCGGCCAATTACACTAAGCAAAAGGAGTTACGGCTTTAGCAATACCTCCCTATTCCATTAGGAAATTTTTAAAGTTAAATTCTAATAAGGATTTTTTTTGCTTATTACCTTTAATCTAGGAGATTAATTTACACTAATTTATAAGTTGCCATAGAGTGATGTTCGAAACCACTGCTACTCCAAGTTCTGCCTTTGAGACTGTTCTATGTTTTTTTTTGGCTCATAGACCCTATACCGGTGATGGGCTAGAGCAAGCTTAGCCTTCGTGATTGAGGAGTTTTTCAGACCTTCGGGGAGTACTTGTTTATTACAACATAATTCCCACCAAGGAAAGGAAAGTAGTGAAGTGTAACGTGAAACAGTCATTTCTTGTTGGCAGAAGGAAATTAAGAAAAAACCACCAATTATTAGTTAAGTATACTAAAACATCCAATATCCTGAGGACACGTGTCATTAGAAAAAGATAGTACCCATAGAATTAAATCAAATGAAAATTTACTAGTCTTCACCTCAAATATAAGTGTATTGGATTATGCATATCATTGAGATAGAAAGAAAGAGAGATAGATACTACTCCAATTTACCCATGCCCATATATAGCCTTTAAAAATTATTACATAAAATTATTAGATTTTTTCTCAATTTCTTTTTATTTTGTATCCTTCATTTAATGTGAGTTGAATATTAGTATGACTCTTAAATGCATTGTCCTTTGAGCATATTCTAAGAGGATGTTTGATTTAAAAAATTTATATAACTGATAGTTGTTTCTCACTTAACAACTATATTAAATCGTCTAATATAGATATAAAAGTCAACAGTTCATAACTGATTTATTCTTTTATTTATTTAAATAATATTATCCTTATTAAAACTTATCGATAGTAACTTATTTTTAAGTCAACTTCAATTAATTTTTCATAATTCATAATAAATAATTTTATTTTAAAATTATTTTTAATAGTTAAATGATTATGATATTTATAATTATGACATTTAAAATTAAAATTTTTTATTAGTAAAATTAAAATTTTGATTCATATTTTTTAAAATAATTTTTATAAATATTTTTAATAATAAATAATTGAGCTAAATATAATTAATTATAATATTATAATTATTTTAAGTTATTTTTATTATTTATATTATTGAAAATAATATAAAAAAATTAAAATATATTTAAAAATAAATTATATTTTTAATGGTCATTTAACATACTAACGATAGTTGTTGATAAAATTTTACCAAATAATTTAATTTATCAACTACCGATTATGAGCCAACAATTATCAGTTGTATTGATCATCCAAACTAGACAAACACTAAATATCTGAACCTCAAGAAGATGGCCCGATTCCTCCTTATTTACATGGCAACTTTCGGACCAAAATTCACTTATTATCTAGGTTAGAATTACTTAAAGTATTAATAGAGTTAGAATTTTAAAATTAGATTCGTATTAAATAAAATATTAATTATAACTATTATATATTAATAAATTAAATTAATAAATAATTAAATTAACTTAATTAATTAAAAAATTATTTAAACTATATTCGTAAAATTATCAGTTTTCTCTATTGATATGTTTATATATACTATAATAAGTGAAGGATGTTAAGAATCATTATTAATTAATAGGATTTAATGTATTGTTGTTGTTTTTTTTACTCAAATCCTATATTTGAAAATTGGAAATTTGAGATTTTTTTGTTATATTTGGCTCCTCCATATATATATAATGGAGACTTCACCTTGTTAATAATTCATTCCGAAAACAAGTCTTATGTATTTGACTAAATTTGTTTTTCTTCTTTCTTTCTTATAGTATTGTTTTTCATGGGCTCAATTCTCTTCAATTGGTATCAGAGCCAAAAATTTCTTAGTATGCTCAGTGGTTGCAGCTTAGTCTGAACTTCCACATCAGAAAAGAATTTTGGTACTGGAACTAGTCTGTCAAGGGTCCTATTTATTAACGTACAAAGCAGTTGTATGGGGGAGTGCTCGTGCACAGTTTGGAACTGTGAGTTCATCGGTTTGGAACCATAATTATTTGGTGAGACGCGGGGCTGCTGAAACCAAGTCACGATGGCAGATTCAAGTAATGTTGGTGTTAATAGAAAATTGAATAATAATAATTATAGCATCTAGAAGACCTGCATGGAGTCATACTTGCAAGGTCAAGACCTCTGGGAGGTTGTTGCCGGGACCGAGACTACATTACCACCAGAAGATGAAGCTGGTAATATCAGAAAAGGGAAAATTAAAGTTGGCAAAGCTATGTTTGCCATTAAAACCACTATTGAAGAAGAGATGATGGAGCATATCAGAGAAGCTACTACACCAAAGGAAGCTTGGGATTGTCTTGCTTTACAATTTACAAAGAAGAATGATGTAAGGCTACAGTTATTGGAAAATGAACTAATGTCAGTCTCACAACGAGATATGGCAATTAGTCAGCATTTTACGAAGGAGTAATCCATCTATAGAGAGATTGTTGAGTTAGATGAGGCATCCAAAATTGTCAGTAACAGGATGAGATGGATTATCACACACAGATTGCGACTAGAGTACGGAGGATTTATGGCTGCAGTTCAACGTTGGCCCATACAACCTTCTATTGAGAAGTTGGAAAATCTGCTGGTAGGACAAGAAACTCTAGCAAAACAAATGGTTGGAGTATCCTTAAATTCTGAGGAGGTGGCACTCTACACCAACAAAAGGAGAAATCAATTTCATGGTCAGAACAAAGGAAAAACTCGAGGAAATACCCAATATGGGGTAGGTCAACAGAAGTAGCACCAAAACAACAGTCAGTCTAGAAATCTCAGACGTCCAAATGGCGAGTGTTTCAATTATGGCAAAAAGGGACATTACACAAGAGATTGTTGGTCGAAGAAGAAGATAGTAGAAAGTAATGCAGCAATAGTGAGCAACTATAACCAAGTAGAACCTGAATGGGATGCTGAGGCATTGTTTGTGAATTTTGAGACAATGCAGTTTGAGGAATCTTCCAGTTTAGAATTTGTGGTTGTGCCTAGCCTCATGGCTACCACAATAGAAGAAAAAGAGGAGCAAGCCTCTAGTGCTTCAAGTTCTCATAGAATTGATTATGAGAGAAATTGGATCTTTGATTCTGGGTGTTTCGGTCATATGACAGGAGATATGGATAAACTCTATAATATTTCAGAATACAAAGGCAGGCGAGTTATGGTGACTGCAAATGACTCGCAGCTACCAATAACTCATATTGGTGATACGGTGATTAATTCCTGTCTAAATCAAAAGCAAGTGCATCTGGAATATGTTTATTGAGTTACTGGGATGAAGAAGAATCTTTTATCAGTCTCACAATTGACTGATAGTGGGAAGTTTGTTGTGTCTGGCCCTAGAGATGTCAAGGTTTATCAACAAGTCAAAATAGTTGACACACAAATTATGGAGGGACAAAAGATAGATTCCGTGTATGTTATGCTGGCAGAGGAGGCATATGTGGAAAAAACAAGGAATAATGAAACAAATAATTTGTGGCATGCACGGCTGGGACATGTAAATTATCACAAGCTGAAGATGATGATGACTAAGTCTTCAATGAATGGAATTTTGAATCTTGAAGTTCGTACTGATATAGTTTGTGCTGGTTGTCAGTATGGAAAGGCGCATCAGTTACCATTCGAGGATTCATCTTTCAGAACTAAAAAGCCACTTGAGTTGATTCATTCAGATGTTTTTAGAAAGGTGAAACAACCTTCAATCAATGGTATATGCACTATATGGTGACTTTTATAGATGATTATTCAAGATATGTTTGGGTGTACTTCATGAAAGAAAAATCTGAGGTGCTGGAGAAATTCAAAGAATCCAAGTTGATGGTTGAAGGTGAGATTGGAAAGAATATTGCGATGCCTTCGTAGTGACAATGGGGGAGAATACATTTCTGATGAGTTATCCAAATATTTACTTGAGAGTAAGATCTGACAGTAACTGACTTGTCCAAACACACCACAGCAGAATGGTGTTCCAAAGAGAAAGAACAAGCACTTGGTAGAAGTATGCCGGAGTATGATGCATGCTAAGAATGTCCTTAGGAGATTTTGGGTTGAATGCATGAGAACAACAGCTCATATCATCAATAGACTTCTTCAATCGAAAATGGATTTCATGTCTCCTTTTGAAAAGCTGTGGAACATGAAACCGACAGTGAGTCATTTCAAGGTATTTGGCTGTGTGCTATGTATTTTTGCTTGATCATTTATGTAGCAAGTTTGACAAGAAAGCAATCAGGTGTATCTTTGTGGGATATGATGAAAGCAGAAAAGGCTAGCGATGTTGCCATCCTACCACAGGCAAATGTCATGTTTTTAGAAATGTTGTATTTGATGAAGCATCATCATGGTGGACACCGGAATATGTTACACTTCCTTATTCAACAGAAGAACAATTGTAAGAAAAGTTGAAAGGAAATGTTCAGCAAACTCCACAGAGTAGTGCAAAGTCTTTATCACAAGAAAGATTATGGAAGACTGGTATTTATCAGAAAGTAGAGGTGGAGAATCATCCAATTAAAGAGCTGTTGGAGGATGAATCAGTTAAGGAGACACCATCACCATAAAAACTTAGAAGATCTGAGAGGGTTAGACAAGAAAATCCTAGATATGCTAATGTTGCACTGGTGGAAGAAGAAACAGAACCAGAGTCCTTTGAGGAGGCTTTCCAGAAGACAAAATGGAGAAACGCGATGGAGGAAGAGATGGAATCTCTTATTCAGAATCAGACTTGGGATTTAGTCCCAAAGCCAAAATATGTAAAGCCCATATCATGCAAATAGGTGTACAAGATCAAGACTCGTCCAGATGGTTCAGTTGAGAGGTACAAAGCTCGACTAGTAGCACGAGGTTTTTCACAGCAGTATGGATTGGACTATGATGAGACGTTCAGTCCTGTAGCAAAGATTGCAACAGTTCATGTTTTGTTAGCTCTAGCTACAAGTAAGTACTGGAGCTTGTGGCAGATGAACGTAAAAAATGGTTTTCTGAATGGAGAGCTTGATCGAGATGTGTACATGGAGCAACCAAAAGGATTTGAAAACCAGCTAAATTTTGAATATGTTTGCAGGTTGAAGAAAGCGCTCTATGGATTGAAACAAGCTCCTAGAGCTTGGTATGGAAAAATTGTTGAGTTTCTCATTCACAGTGGATATGCAATTGCACCAGCAGATTGTTTATTTGTGAAAGCTAGAGAAAGGAAACTAGCAATTATTCTTATTTATGTGGATGATCTTATTATCACTGGAGATGATGTGACAGAGATCTACTAGACAAAGGATAATTTATCAGTTCGAGTTTAGATGAAGGAACTTGAAAAGTTAAATCACTTTCTTAGTTTAGAAGTGGAGAGAACATCAAAAGGATTGTTCTTGTGTCAGCATAAGTATGCAATGAATCTTCTTCAGAAATATGGAATGTTTGACTGTAAACCTTTTTTTATTTCGATAGAGGTGAACTCAAAATTGAGCATGTCAGAAGGCAAAGATTTGGAGGATTCTGTTATGTATCGACAGATTGTTGGCAGTCTAATATATTTGACTCTCACGAGACCATATGTTACTTTTGTAGTTGGAGTAGTGAGTAGATTCATGCAAAATCTAAAGAAGCCTCATTTGGAAGCAGTTCGGAGAATTCTGAAATATATCCGAGGTACACTTGATCTCGGTATATTCTACAGAAATGGAGTACCATGCAAATTGGAAGGATACTACGATGCTGATTATGAAAGAGATTGTGATACCCGAAGATCAACTACTGGGTATGTGTTTAGTCTGGGATCGGGAGTTATTACTTGGTGTAGTAAAAGGCAACCAATAGTGTCACTGTCAACAACAGAAGCTGAGTATCGTGCAGCGACGATGGCAGCACAAGAAAGCACTTGGTTAGTGCTGTTGATGGAGAATCTACATCAGCCAGTAGATTATGCAGTACCAATATATTGCGATAATCAATCATCTATCAGTTTGGTTGAAAATCCAGGATTTCATGTAAGGACAAAGCATGTGGAGGTGCAATATCATTTTATTAGAGAAAAAGTATTGGTTGGAGAAATCAAAGTGTTACAGGTAAAGACAGAAGATCAATTGGCTGACATTTTCACTAAAGGACTTAATAATATGAAGTTAGAAAAGTTTAGAAAACTACTTGGCATGATTTCAAGAAAGCATATCAAGGAGGAAATTAATAATGAGGGGGAGTGTTAAGAATCATTATTAATTAATAAGATTTAATGTATTGTTGTTGTTTTTTTACTCAAATCCCACATTGGAAAATTTGAGATTTGAGATTTTTTTGTTTTTTTTTTTACCACATTGGAAATGTAGTAGAATACAAGGCTCCTCCATGTATATATAATGGAGGCTTCACCTTGTTAATAATTCATTCCAAAAATAAGTCTTATGTATTTGACTAAGTTTGTTTTTCTTCTTTCTTTTTTATAGTATTATTTTTTATGGGTTCAATTCTCTTCAAAGGATATTTATAGAAAACACTAAATAAATTTTTTTACTCTAACTAAATTAACTTATACTTTTATGTGTGCCTATCTTTTTGGGATAGAAAAAGTATTATTCTAATAATTAAGCATCATTAATTTTTCGGTAACAAATTATAAGAAAATAATATAATTATAAATTCAGTTTAACAGATATTAACTTTTTAAATTAGAATGTAAAGAAAAATATAAACGTCAGATGGTGTTAAAAAAAGAAAGAGAAAGAAAAAAAAACTATGACACTTCAAGTCAATTCACAAGCTTTCCGTGATGTAAAACAATACACTTAAGAGTTCAAAACAAAACAAAACAAAAAAGAAACTTAAAAGTCACGGTATGAGAAGATGATCTAACTAAACTCTAGAACCCACTAGATTGAACACATACAAGACAAATACTAATTTGATAAGAAGTAAAGTTAAGCTACATAAATTTTGTTGTGAGGAGATAATTATATTTTTAGTGTCTGAATTTATCAAGAAATAATAATTGGATGATTAAATTTTTAAAATTAATAATTAATTGTGACAATTTGTAAAATAATAACAAAATAATATTTTTATCAAGTGATTTTCAGGTTTTTCTTAGATTTTTACAGATATATATTAGAGAGTAAAAAGTTTATTCATTAGTGATATAGTTTTAGAATGAATTTTATTTTATATAACTTTTTTTTTCTAACTTTTATTAATCCTTAATTTAGTAGTCCTAATCTTTAATTTCCAATTCCTAAATTTTAATATTTATTGCATTATAAAACTCTAATTACTTAGTAAAAACATATTTGTATATGATGGATAAATTTATCATTTTATTATTTTTACAACACATTTTTATCACATATCTTTTATTTTTCATCTCATTTAATATAAAAACACCTACATTAGTATTTATATGTTTGACCTGCTAAAAATACTATTTTTTTTTTTACAGATTGCCACACTTAATTGTTAATTATAAAAGTTTAACCACTCGATTGTCATTTTTTGACAAATTTAGATACTAAGAATATAATTATCCTTTTGTAACTTCCAAAGTACACTAGATTAGTGACGCAGATAAGACGGATTGTTTCAACACTAATGAAATAATATTATTATGATAAAGTAATAATTTTAAGGATAATAATAAAATAATTTTATTTTTCTTTTGTGTTAACTAGTCCAAATTGATTTTAGAATTTTAAGTATAATTAATCTTATCCTTCTCTCAAATTCACCTCTTTTCAATCTCTAAGACTCAAGAAAGACAGTAGCTTTCATCATCGGGTTTTTCATAATTTCTTTGGTGTCTAGATCCAGAAAATAGATGCTGACAACTGAACTGGAAGAAAATATAAAAAAAGAAAATAAGCATTATTTAAAACTTGACATCCAAACTGGTTGTCAAGCTTTTATAGAGTTTCTTATTGACGAAGAGGGAGTATCAAATGTAACAAAATATAAAAAAGAGCACAATCATGACTTATATTTAGTAAGTAAAATATTTCTTCAATTATACAACAATATATACAAAATCAATTAGAATAAGGAATTGAATATGATGAATATCAAAAAAATACTATGAACATTGAACAAAGTATTAATAAACGTGCAAGAGAATATTAATGAACATGCAAGATAGTATTAATAAAAATTTTAAAATAACGTAAATCAAGACGACGCTTTTTCGTTTAATGAAAATGCTTTACACATGTTATGAGCTCTGTTCTATGATGCTACATGGACCCTGGTCCATGATATAAGTACTAGAGCTGATGAACCTCCTTGAGACTTGAAGTTAAAAAGTTGTTACCTTTCTGCCCATTTAATGTCAGGTTAGCAAGCAAGTAATAATTGCATTTTCTTCCTTAAACACGTGACAAACCTCAACTTGCCAATCTTTGCTAAGAAACTCTCTACAATCCTTAACTAAATTGGAACATTGGTAATGACAAATATCATTAAACTTTAATGAACTCTCTGCAACCTTATAGGATCCACTTCAAGAATAAGATTTTTGAAGCCTAAAATTTAAAGCCAAAATAAGGCCTTATTTTGAGTATTCTCCCTCCTTTCGCTAAGTCTGAATTGCATTTACTATATTTATATGTATTTAATTTGATCCATCTTTCACAAGGAGGATCTCACCTAATGAGTTTAAGAACTTTGGTGAGGTAGGAATAACTCATTATTGAACATAAAAATAGTACTCAAGACAACATTCACTATAAAAATATAGTGTTTAACGACATATATAACTGTCGCTAAATGAAGGAAAACCATTTATAAAACAGAATATCAAAGATTTTCAACTGCTGACCTCCATCATCAATAGCTTGAATGACTGTCAGTTGCCTGTTGTTAAATTTAGTGATGGCAAGAGCCATTGTTAAACAAGTCCATTGCTAAAGGAGTACCCTTTTCTGTCACCATCACTTGACTTTGCGAATGGAAAGTCATCGTTAAAGACTATTGTTAACTAAAATAACTATAATGACAATAATCGTCGCTAGACGCTGTCGATATATATTTTTGGTATGTAAAATTATTTAAATTTTTCGTTAACACATTGTCTCTTAGGTTAGAAAATAATTATTTTTTATATCCATCATTAATCCGTTAGTAAAAGCAAGTTCTGAAAAAATTAAAATATGTTAATGATTATTATTATCATTATCTATTTTTATTTATATATTTAATAAGGAATTAAATAAGAACAATTCATTTGAAAAAATGCATAATACTATTAATTTATAAAACATAAACAAAAAAGGTATTAAGAAATTATCAAAAAGAAAAAGTGTAACCCGACTAGTCTAGGAGTTGTCATTAATGATGACCACCAGTAACATCAGGCATATCACTAGTAAAAGCACGAGCTAGTGTAGTTGAAACAGACAGTGGAACCATGCCTGCACTAGACATTCATAACATATGTTTCATTGTCCTTTCCAATTTTGCTATCCGTGCACCATACTCTTGGTCCAATTTTGCTCGAAGCTCGTGCCTTAAGGTCTCCTTATCATTTATTGCGGAGTAACTAGTACTAGCACATCCATGTGGCTACGTGAAAATGTGTGCCTCAAAGCTTAAGCTGTATACTCATTGCTTCATCTCCCCTTTGATGACATCCATGATAAGCTGTGACATATCAATTGGTGGAGGATTGGAAGAATCCTCAACTGCCTGAGAAGTAGCAGCTATCTATTCCTTAACCAAGTACTTACATATTCACAGGATCATGTGCTTATATACAACGCAAACATTAAACAATGAGTTTTAAAACACCACCTAAATGTATGCACATTTTATTCTCTTTTAGATACTCAAATATTTCTTGAACTAATCTATAAAATCATTTTCAAGTTTAGCATCCACGTCATGACCAAGCATGTTTGATGGACTTACTTTAAATAAATATTCAATATACATGCTTCACATTTTGGAAAGAAGTGTAGTACATTAGAAAAGAAACTTAATTTGTGAAAATTCATTGTTATTTTTTAAAATTTCCTCAATATATGGATCAACTTTAGAGCAATTAAGTAAAATATTGTTTGTGAGCTGATTTATACTCTTCACCTGTCAGGTACATAAATTTCACTGTTTAAAAGGGTCACCCGTGATGCTTGAATATAAACAGATTTTCCTATGGCTCTTCTACAATATATGTGTTGCCCATCATCATTTTGAGGCATATTTTTATGCTTTATTCTTACACGGTCCTCAAAGCAGAATGAATAAAATGATAATGCTTCTTCAACTAGTTAAGCATTGTATATTAATCCTTCCACCTTTGCTATGTTTCTGACATTATTTTTAAAATTTGAAGGTACCTATGACATTAGAATGACATAAGTAATTGATTTATATTACAATTTAATGATTTATTATGATTATCTTATTAGTGTTATTTACTTCTCAAACATATACATTCATCTGCATTGAACTGGACATGCAATCCTTGCTTTATAAGCCAAATAGATCGAAAATATTTCATAGAGTCAAAGAAGTTTGGATGAAATATATATTTATAGAGAATGACAAGAATGTTTGTCTCCAATCAATTCATATCATTAGTTCTAAGACATTAGTAATTAGTTATATAAAGAAGACACTCAATTTTATAAGGGTTTTTGAATAAATATATTATAGTCATGGATTTTCATCCCAAATAACTTAAGCATATTCATGTCAATATATCAGCCCATATTAGACACATATTTGTTACGAAATCTCAAACTCTTGACCCACTCACATAAAACTTCCTTTGCTTGCTTATGAAGTGTAAAACTAGCTTTTAGGTCTTTTTTTATAGCATCATTCCATCTGAATTCAGGGCATGGAAAATAATCATTTAGCTCCTCTCTAGATTTAGATATATCTTTAATTTTATATCAACAGTCATCACAGTGTTGAACATATTATCGTCCACATTCTTTTTTATGCTCATGAGATTCAAGTCCTGATGAATCAGATTGGAACCAGTATGGCAAACCCTAGAAAATGTTCTTTTATCTTCTAACCACATGTTTTATCGGTTAATTGGTCTCATTTTCACCCTTTTTTAGCTTCAAGTCCTCTATCTCTTACAATATCTTATGCCAAGATTGAACAAGTGGGGATTCTGTTACAACTTTCTTATTCTTAGTGGAGATCATTTGTTCTTGCGAAATGGATGATCTGCAGGCAAAAACTACCATTGGTTGTCAAACCATGATGGTTTACTACTGAACTTCAAAGTGAAAGCTTCAGATTTGACCATGCAATACGAACATGCTAACCGTCCAGTAGTACCCCAACCTTACAACATCGAATATATACAAGAAAATTACTAATAGTCCATATTAATACAACTCGCGTTTGAAAATTTTATTTCCTTGAAATTTCATAAGTATAGCACCCAATTCCAATAACTGTTTTAACTCTATAACAAGTGGCTGTAAGAAAACATCCAACCTATCTTTTAGGCTCCTTAGCCCTAGCACAATTCATTGCCTCCCAAATATCAGTCTTTTAACTCATAGACATTACATATAGTCGTGCAACTATGTGCATAATATTACACGAAATTTCATAAAACCATGAAGCTTTGTGTCAATATTGTGCGATATTGCGTCAAATAATACTACATGGCTTTGGAGTAAAACTACACGATATTATGCAAACTCATGCACTTTTGCACAACACTTTGCTGCTTTAGGGTTCCAAAAGGCTATTTTCCGAGCTTTGTACCAGGGTTTTATGTCCCGAGAGTATTTTTTAGGGTTTTATGACTATCCAAGCTTCTGTAAGATTCAAAAAAGAAATCAATTCTCATCATTGGATTTAGAGACGTTCCTAGATATCTGATTTAAAAATTCTAGTGCTTACAAATATTTTAATAATTTTAGCATATAATCATAATGATGCTGTACAATTTTTATATTTAATTAATTGATATATTAGATAATAAGTTACTTTTCTAATTAAGGATAATTCTAATCCTGAAAATAGTATATCAATTTATATTTTTATTATTGAAGATGAAAAGATCCTAAAATATTATATTTGATGTTATTCTATCAATTATTTTATTTGTTAAATAAAATTATATGCACTTAATTTATTATTAGCTTGGTTATATATATATATGTGTGTATATTTATTTATTTTCAAATAAAAATAGACAGTTTTAATTATTTGAATTAAGCCTACACTAGGAGACTACTAATTGAAACTCTAAAATTGAATATACATGTAAAAAATTTGAAATCTTTTATCAATTTAAGAATACTGACCAATTATAAATAAATAAATAAACAAATAATCAGATTACAATTGATATAAATCGAAAAAAATAGATTAAAAAGGATAATTAAAAGAATTGATTGAAGTTACTATATCATATGTCTACCTGCCTTTGGCTCTTTGCAGTCCATCATCCATTTTCTCTTAGGATTTTTTCATAAATAACATTTTTACTGTCACAAATTTTTCTTTAAGAAATACTGTAAATTAGAATACTGTATAAATTATAAGTCACGTGTGAGTAAGTCTAGTGACACTATATGCGCCAAAGAGAGAAGGGTTGGCCTGACACTCAGCAATAAAAAGTGATTGCAAGAGAGAGAGACGGAGACAAAGCCATGTATACATGCGCACCCAATTTAGAACACATCCTCGTAAGGCTGTCTTGAATTCTCTTTCCCCTGTAAAGCAACAATTGTTCTTCTTTAATAGAGTCAAAGAGGTCAGCAATTTTTTCTGACTTAAATTTATATATATATATTACTGTGTTATTATCATTTTTCAGGGCATATATTGTTTGCTAGTGAGTTTATCAAAATCCATGAATCAATTAACTAATTAGTTGGTTCATGAGCATCTGGAATAAAAATATTTCTTTAATTGATATTAGTATGCTTTATTATTTTTATATGAATAGAATAATTATTTTAAAAAATTTATAAAAATAATTACAATAATGATAAGTTAGAATATTTTTATATGAAAATATATCAAAAATGATATATAATATAATAAAACATAGAATATTTTTAAAAAAGATTATAAATTATAATTATCAATTTAGATATTGAGTTTATATTATATTGAATCTATTAAGAATATAATTTATTTACATATATATAATTTATATTTTAAGAAAATTTAAAAAAAATCTTGAAAATAACTTTTTTTTTTATAAATATAGAGTAAAAGATATATGTTAGGTATAAATTAGTTATATATTTAATATCTTTTAATCAAAATTTAAATTTTTTCAATATATTTAAATTTTAAATTTTATTTCAGTACCAATGATTTAATATCAATGTTTATTCAATACAATGCAATCTCATTTAACTTATTTTAATATAAATTATTTATATATAAAATGCTTATTACAATTATATCCTTAGAAAAACACAAGTAAATATTATAGTAAATGGTATATATTTTACAAATATGTGTATATATTTCGTATATTTTTGATATATATTTCGTATATAACTAGTATATGACTTATTTTATATATATATGTTAATTATATTTTAAATAATTTTTTATAATGAATATTAAGTATATATTTATAAATGTATAGTATATCTAAATATTTTGGTACAGAGTTAGTATATATTTCACATATTTTGATATCTAGTTAGTATATATTTAGTATATTAATAATATCTATTGGTATATATTTAATATATCTTTGGTATTATCTATTTATGCGTATTATTTTATTTTTATAATTATAGATTGTATAAGATTATTTTTTTTAAACTAGTCTCTGAAATATTTAATATATTTTTAATCTTTTTCTAGTTCTTTAATTTAAAATAAATAGGTGTCATTATTTGTGTAATTATTTTAATTTAATGGCTTTATAACTTTTATATCTTTAAATTACGCCAATACATTTTATTATTTATTTGTTTGAAACATATAAACTTTTAAAATAAAAATCTTTAAATGAAAATATAAATACTAATGAAATTAATTGAAAACATACTCATAATTCGAGAATTACATTGAACCTTACATATAAACTAGTACTTATTTTGAAAATCTTTAGAAAAAAAAGTACAAGGATTAGTTAGCTCTAATGTAATCCTATTAAAATCTAATTAATATTATCAATCTATGAATATTATAAGAAAATATATTAGAGAAAGTAAGAATTACACCAACTTTATAGAAAGAACCATACAATTATAGACCATCAAAACTATTAGTAAATTAATTTGGAAACTCATTTTCATCTTCCTTCACTAAGTCAGCTGCCACCTTATCGTCACTATTTTCATATTTTTTTGCTCTTCCTTCGAATCCTCAGTTGCATTTGATCAAACATTTGGATATCATTCATCAATAATGCAAATCCAGAATCACAAGCTTTAACCAAATCAATTCCAACACAAACACAAGATATTACAAACTTCAAACCATAAAGTGTAAGATACATTCCTTAATATCATAATTAAATGACCATAACATAGTAGGTGACACTGTGAAATGGAAACAAACAAACGAGACACATGAAGAATTATAGTTGTCTTTCTCAAGTTATTAGGAGAAACATGAATTTGTTTTTTCTTGCAAATTTTTGAAACCAAAGAATCATTACAAATAATAATAATTAACCAAAAAATATTTAACTAAAATCCACCTTAAATATATTAATATTTTGAGATTATAACCACTAAAAAAAAAACCATCAACTATCAACCACCTGTGTTGCAGGCCGCAACACAAACGCCATTTCAATCCATGAGTTTACAACTGCAAGAAGAGTAAATCATAAGTAAGAAAAATAATTGAAAAGAAGACAAGAGAAAGGAGTAAGAAATTAAAAGTTTGAGAAAAATAGAAAAGAATAGATATGGTTGAAAAAAATAAAAATAGACAAAAAAAATAAATATACAATATAAATTAATAAAATAAAAAGATATGGCGAAAAAAAATATCTTTAAAGAAGCACCGTAATCTTTAAAAGCATCTCTTAGAAAACCATGTCTTGCATCCTCTAAACTGTTGCTGTTGCTGCACTTACATAATTTTTTTTTATTTTTTAATATAAAAAGTCTTTTACTGATTTAATGATTGGAATGATTTAATTAAGTCATATTTTTCTAAAATCTATTTTTTATTGGAATATAAAAAAAGATCAAATCAATAAATCAATATTGATAGCTGAGTAATCTTTGATCAGTAATTATGAGGATAATATTTACTATGTTTTATGACATAATGCTCCTATGATCATTATGTCTACGGCCCAATAAATAGATCAAATGTGTTTTGTGCAAATATATCATCAAAATCTATTAAATTTTGTACTTTTAACTTAACTATGTTAACCACATGTTTATTATAAATAAATTTCATTAAATTAAAAAAATTTATAATTATACGTTATACAATCGTTGTTATTATTTAATTATAAAATTAAATTTATAGTAAAATTTAATTTTTTTAATTTTTATATATAATATTTTAAAAATTACAGTAAATTAAATATTTTATTATTTTTAATATTTTAATATTTTTAAATTTTATTAATGAAATAATATAAAGTTATTTTAAAAATATTTACTAATTAATTTAATATTATATAAATTAGATTATTAATATAATTGATATTACTATTTCTTAGGATTAGAAACTATTTTATAATTAAAAACTAACTTATTAGTAAATATAATCTTAAAATATAACTAAAATATTATTTTATAAATTATAATTATTATAATTAGAAAATTAATTTATTAGTTAACATAATTTTAAAATATAATTATTATACTATTTTTATGATAGAATTAAATTATTATCTAATTAAAAATTTATTATTAATTAATATAATATTAAAATATAATTAATATATTATTTTTAGAATTAGAATTAGTATTATTTAAGAATGTGACTTATTAATTAATAAATCAATAAAAGTTATAAAATTACATATAGCTTGACTCCTATGTGTCAAAAATTAGTATACATGTCAAAATAAAAATTTTATGCGTCAGGATATAAGCATATATGTCAAAAGAGTTTTAAATTTCAGAAATTAGTATATACTAATAGTTTACACGTCACGTTCTGTGACCGTTATTATTATATAATTATAAAATTAAATTTATATATAAAATTGAATAGAATTTTTAATATTTAATATTTATTCATCATATTTTAAAAATAATAACAAATTAAATATTTTTTAAGTTTTATTAACTTGTTAGTATTTTAAAATTTTATATATAAATTAATATTATCAATTAATTGATATTACTATTTTTAGCATTAGGAATTATTATATAATTAAAAAATTAATGTATTAGTAAATATAGCATCTAAAATATTATCTTTTAGAATTAGAAACATTATCTAATTAGAAAATTAATTTATTAGTTAATATAATATTAAAATATAATTAATATACTATATTTTATGATAATCACTATCTAAGAAAACTAATTATTATCTAATTAAGAAATTAATTTATTATTAATATGTTATTTCTTAAGATTAGAATCAGTGTTTAATTAAAAACTAGTCGCTTATTCGTGCGTTGCACGACTTTTCTTATTATTTCGACTATGAAATTAAGTTGATAGATATAATTTAATTAAAATTTAATATTTAATATTAATTTATAATATTTTAAAGGCTTAATTACTAATTAAATCTTAAACTTTACACTTTTTAATAATTTTATCCAATTGTTTTAAAATTTTAAAATAAATACATATGCTTTTAATTTATTTTTAAATATTTTCGGTAATAATTTTTAAAATATTACAGTGAGAAAAATGACGTGGCAAGTCAATTATGTTTATTAACATAAAAATTAGTGAGTTAATAAAAAATTATTGCATTTAGATATAAAATATGTGAAATAATATATAAACATGAAATTTTTAATAGGCATATTCTTAAGTGGAGGATAAACTATTTTTATTAATTAATAATTATTATTCTTTTAATAAGTACAATAGACTTCCCTACATCATTTTTTTTACTGTGAAACTTCAGAAATTGTCATCGGAGAATATTTTTAAAAATGAATTAAAATAAAGGAGAGATGCATCGCTGCATACCTTCTAGCCAAGAAGGTATACTGGTTAAAGGGGGAAATAAGTCTTTTTTTTTAAAGGCTCTTTATCTAAAGCAGTGTGCCTCTGCGCTGTAGAAAGCTTATGCCGGAGATCCAGCAACCAGAAGACTCTCTTTTCAAGGATCTCTCACCCGTTCAGGATACCCAACGATTATTCCATCTTTCCATAGAAGAATTATATATTAAAAAGTATTAGCCTCCTTCTTTTCGTTCTACCCGGACGATTCTTCTACTTATCTTTTCGCCCGTTGGGTTTGTGATACATTGATTCTACAGATTCGAATCTGGGTGCCCCTGCGCATAATATGGATAGGGATGCCGATTCATATGCGGCTAGAAAGGCCCATTTGATTTTAAAATTTTAAAACAATTGATAAAATTGTCAAAAAAATATAAAATTCATAATTTAATTCGTAATTAGGCCTATTTTAAAAAAATAACAAACTAACTATTTTAAAATATTTTTTTAATTTTTAAGATTTTTAAATAATATGTGCAATAATATTAAAATTATTTTAAGAATATTTATTAATTAATTTTAATATTATATAAATTAATTCTATTTTTAAAGTAAAAATTTATTGTATAATTAAAAAATTAATTTATAATTGAATTAAAAATATAAATTAATATATCATTTTCTAAAATTGGAAGTGTTATCTAATTAAAAAACTAATTTGTTTGTTAATATAATATTAAAATATAATTAATATGTTATTTTTTAGAATTAAAGTCAGTATTTAATTAAGAATGTAACTTACTAATCAATAAAGAAACTATAAAATTTACACATAAGCTTGAATTTCATATATAGAAAATAAGTATACATGTCAAAATTTGTGTTAAAAATTAAGCACACGTGTCAAAAAAATCTTAAGTCTTAAAAATTAATATATCTATAGATGTAATTTACTAATCAATAAATTAATAAAAAAACTATAAAATTAACATAGGTTTGAATCGCATATGTCAAACATAAATACATATGTTAAAACAAAATTTTTATATATTAAAAAAAGAGACAGATGTCACAAAAAATTTTAAGTTTCAGAAATAGATATATATATATATAAATTTTTTTCCAACTCATGTTGAATATATCATCTTCAATATATTTAAATAAAAACATAAACAAGATTTTTAAAATAAATTTCTCAAAAATTCAAGAAATAAACTCTTAGATTAAGAATTCAAATATTATTTTTTTTTCTTTTTTCTTTTTTCCTCTTTCTTATCCTTTTCCTCTAAATTTTTGTCCATTTCTTATGTAGAAAATTTTCCAACTGAATAAGTTCTATTTTTCTACTTCTTGTTTTGGAAAAGTTCTGTAAAGGAAATATTGCATTTTTCCCAACCTCAGAATTCATAAATATTGTACATGATTTAACTTTGATTTGAATAACAATGTGGCTATAGAAATTCCAATTTTTTTTTTGTCTAGATAAAGCCTAAACATTGTCTTCATCTTTCACGTGAATCGTAACCCTGAAGTGCAAAGGGAGGGGCAATTTCGTAGCAATTTCGAAAGAGAATGGCCCCAAATGAGTAGGGACAAGTGTATTCATAGCCATAAAAATCAGCCATACATCACATGGAGATGCAGACTTGGAACTTTAAATAATATTTGACTTCAAAGGGCAATCCAAAATAAAAAAGATAAGGATTTGATTGAAATGTACAGTAAATTGACCCATCACTTCTTAGATAACACTGGTATTTTTGCTCCTAACATTAATGGCAATTCAAAACTTTTCTGGGATATTTTAGACAACATAAAATCTGGCAACCATTTTTCTGAGACATTAATGCTTCCGAACTTTTAAGAAAAGAGGAAATCACATGTATTGTGTTTTGTACTTAAACTAATTTATTATTGTCATTGTAATATATAAATAAATAAAATTAAATTATTTGTCTTTCGTTATTAAAAAAGAATAATTTTTATATATCATTTATATTGTATTGTCAACTGTACGATAATATCATAGAAATATATTATAATTATTTATATTCATTATCAATGTATGTTATTAACTATATTGACAATTATAACATGAAAATAAATGATAGTTTTAGTCAATTACATACTTGAGTTTTGTGAATTTTGTGTGTAGTATATAAAATAATCATATCGTATTAAACTCATTAGAGACTTTAACTTTTTCTATCTTTTTCATTATCTAATGATATTATTTTTTGATTTTATATAATTCAGTTGTTATATTTTTAATGGATATAATTTAAGCAAGCCCAACATATTAAAAATTATGACAATCGATTTTGAAGTTGGTTTTATTTTTAAATTGATACAGTATTATTTCTAATGTTCTTTTAGGTATTTATATCTAATTTTATATGAGTTTACAATGTATATCTTTTTTGTGTGTTATAATAATGATTTAGATTATATGGCATATCAATGATACTATGCTTCTTTTTCTTTTTTTTTATCTCTTTTCTTTAATTTAGAAAGTTTAAATTTTAATCTTGGTCTTAATAAAATGATTCATTTTAATTGGAATGAAATAATCTTTTGATACTACAAACTTGCACTTTTTATTTTGATACTATGAGTATCTTTTTTGGTACTAAAAAATGCATTTTCTTTCCTCTTCTTTAAGTTGTACAAAGATAAAACTTGTGCATAAAATATTTAGTAATTTACTATTCGCATAATAAGACATCACAGATTTATGTTTATACAATTGACTTGTAAGAAACACAGATCATACCACATGTATATAGTTCTTTTTCACAGTTTATTGCTGCTTTTCACATTGTGAACATATACCTTTTTAAGTACAAGCTATATCTCATGCAATACCTGGACTACAACGCATCAATTTCTTGCATAAATTCTTGCATTCATCACTCAAATTTGGCATCAATTTCTTTTTTTAAAGTTTTTTTTTTTTTTTACAATTTTGGTTAAGAAATTTTTATTTGTATGCTTTTCAATTTATTTAAAATTTTGTTAGGAAAAATATACTAAAAGTATACATAAAAAAATACCAAAATGATATCATTTAACTTGCATCATTATCAAATCACTTGATCAAACCAGCCAAGTGAGATAGAATTATCATTTTTTGTATCGTTATATTTAGAATTCATAGATTAAAGGATATTACATATTTTTTAATAGCAGCTTGTGTTTTGACAATAATACAGATGTGCGTTTTACCAAAAATATACTCAAAATGCAATTAAAAATACATGAAGATAAAATTAAAATAAAACCAGAAAAGTCATTTAAATGCGCAAAAAAAAATAGTAGTTTTGTGTTTATAGTAGCTATTTAGATTTTTATGATAATAAAAACATGAATAGAGATGAAGAATGAATTTGAGTACTATAATATAGTTTAAAAAATTAGCCGTATGAATAAAAAAAGTTAAATTTTAAATCATAAAAAAATTTAGCTGTTAAAAAAATTATGCAGCTCTTTTCCCATATATATAACTTGAAAAAGAATCCATAAGAAGCTATACAAGGACAAAATCCAAAGTGCCATCTTTAGGGACTTCTAGATGTGCAATTCTTTTTTTTGGTAAAGACATGTGCAATTTCAATTACAAGAATGAAATGGAAAGAACCTATTGTAACCAATAGTAGTAGTAATCACAATTTAGCTTCAATCGTTGAGCTATTTTATAAATCGAATTAAAATTATTTATTTTTTTCATTAATAAAACCTAAACCAAACCAAATTAGAATTATTGGTTTTTTATTTATAAAAACTTGAACCAGACTGCCTTTAATAATTAAACCTTAAAAACAATTCAGTGTCGAGTAGCTGTTACGTAATGACCCGAAACCATATCACATTACGAGATATTGCCGCTTTGGCCCCCTACTAGCCTCATGGTTTTGTCACTTTAGCGGATTCGAGAACTTCCAAGGAGGTCACCAATCCTGGAATTTCTCTGAACCAAGTACGTTTAACTTTGGACTTTGGAGTTCCTATAACTCCATAGCTAAACAACCAAATGGTGGCTCAAGTGATTAGTTTAAACTCTTTACATATATATTATCAACCATTCTTGCTCCATTTACCTTAGAGTGCTGCCATTTTAGATGCCTGCCAGAAGCCGCTCCTTGTCCAGGCGTCCTATTCATGCCCTGGCATCTACTTCTCCCCCTCATCGGACCGCTTCTCTAGGCCAGGCTGTCGCATGGCCACCAGCTTCCGTCTAATTCGTTCTTGTACCACACATCTACTAGAGGGGTCTTGCTCTGATACCATTTATAACGACCCAAAACTAGATCACATAAGATATTGTCCGCTTTGGCCCCCACTGGCGTCACAGTTTTGTCCCTTTGACAGGTTCAAGAATGGGAAGTTCTCGAACCCGCTAAAGGGACAAAACCGTGAGGCTAGTGGGGGCCAAAGCAGACAATATCTCATGTGATTTGGTTCCGAGTTGTTACATATTATATTTTCTTTATCATTTTCTTTTAATTTTCATAAGTCACTAAAGCACAATAATAATAATAGTAATAAAAATAAAAATAAAAATAATAAATTGATTATTAAATATAATTTATAACTATAAATAATAATATAAATAACTACAAATGTCCAACCATAATTTATTTGATTATTGCAAAATGATATTGCTCCTAGTCTATAAATCTAAATGATAAAAGAACTCCAAAAAAAATGATGCATGGAAACCTCCAGAAATTGTGAAGGCTAATATAGTTTTAGCAGTCTGAACACATTTTCTCAATCTATAGATAACCAAAAGCTTGGCAAATGTAGCTAAAATTCTCTTTTGTATAAAAGTCTTCTAAATTGTACCCATTGCTTCCTCAGTCCCAAAACTTAAAACAGTCAAAGGGAATAACAAATAAACCCAATGAGAATAATAATATTCTCTTTGAACCATAAATAACTAACTTTTGACACAAAAAATGAGCCCATCCACCGGCTTTTGCTGCAATCCTACTACTGAATCTTAAGCATAGGAAAAACAATCACATCTCGAATGCTAATAGAGTTTGTCAAAAGCATCACCAGCTTGTCAATGCCGAATTTCCAATCCAAAGCAAACTCTTCCCATTATATGTTTTTTCCCCATAAAACTATACAATAGGAAAGGCAAATCAAGCTTTAACTTTTTAAAAACATGAATATCTTTTTGGATATTAGACGTCGATTTCACTTTAACAATTGAAAAGATAAAATCCAATCTTAAATTATCTTCAAAGTGTAACTTGTGTATATTGCTAATAGATTTACTATATAAGACATTTTTCCAAGGGTATAAACAAATAGTTTAAGAACCTTTTCCAACCTCTACCAGAAAGAGTTTCATTAGATAGAGTTGATTTTCGCTAGTGATAATCTTTAAGGAAAAATAAAAAAACACAGCATAAAGGTGATTACCATTCTTGAAGTAGGAGGCATCCCATATTCCAAAGCCGCTAAAAAGTCATCGTCAAGTGTCACTTCATATGAATCATCCTCGTTCATCTATTTGTGTAGCTACAATCTAAGGCAGTGAACCTATCGATACCGACTAGCACTAACGATGAGTATCAATGTCGTATTCTCGGGTAAGGGTGATCCTATAACTACTGCAGCATCTTACGATATCTAACCCTAACAAAATGAATGAAGTTGCTACTCTATGATTAAATGTAAACAAGCGGTTAACTAAGTGTCAGATAGTTTGAAAGGATTTAGTAAAACAATCAAATAAAAAAGCAAACCCAAGGGGACCTAAGCTAGTTGGATTTTAGTGAAGATAAAGATTATATTAATTACCAATTTTAATTACCCGTGGATGAATTCTTAACGGAATTCAGTTTTCCTCTCGAGATAACCAAATTCCTAAACCTAATAACCTAAAGTTAGAATCTCTTCCTAACAATCGATTATTAAATTAGCATTAAGCTTTAACCTGCCTCTATTAAGCTTTAACCTGCCTCTATTAAGCTTTGTTAATTCTTAATCCGGCTAGTCAATTACCTCTTATCTCTAATTGATCATTAACTAGTTCTTGCTATTCAAATTTCCAATTACTAAATGAATTTCTCAATTATATAAAGCAATCTAAATACTACAACTCACAATGTCTCATGAATAATGTGATTTCTCATTAATAATGAAAGCAAGAAGAGACAAGCATTGATAATCAAAGTCTCATAATCATTAAAAACAATCCAACAACATAGGAGCCCCAATGGTTTTAACAAATTTAGTTACTCATACTAATAAGCAACACAAAGTAAAGAACAAATTTAGAAAAGTAAATTAAAGGCATGTACACCATTCTTCTTCAAGTTGGATGGAAAACCCTAAATTCCTAATTCCGAATGATGAACCCTAATTTGCCTCTTGAATGCCTTAAATCTCTTCTTGATCTTTAATTTGATGTTAAAACCAATGTAATCCTTCCTTCAATAGATGAAATGGTCTTCTAAAGTCAAGTATTGAAGTCTGGGAAAAGATGGCTTATTCTTGTATATGTGAAATCCAGTCAGAAAATCGAATCCTTATTCAATAAATCGCATTTGCATATATAAATCTCTCGACGGCCGTGTTGAGTCCGAGCCGTCTTTGGACCTTCGAGTCCTGCAACTTGCAGCTTCTTCCTGGCTGTGCCCTCGTCGGTGCTGAGCTACCATGGGCCGTGGTGGCTTCGGAAACTGTGCCAAAATAGCACTCTTGAAGGTCAAGTGTTGATGGTTTAGCACAACCAGAGTCCAGGCCATGCTCAACCTTAGAATGCTAGTCCTTGCTCAATTTTGATGGATTCTGGTCCGTAATTGCGAGTATTTCCCTCGATTACTGATAATGTCCCTCAATAATGACCTGAAACATGAAAGGAACCAAAACACAGGTGATTCTGGCATAATAAAAGATAACTATGCATAAAAATATAAACAATTGGCCATATAAACATGTATGAAATGATACACATTAAATCACCGCACACTTAAGCTTTTGCTTGTCCTCAAGTAATGAATAACTTAATACATGCACAAGCAACAATCACCCCTCAAAATCCATGCTAAAGTTCACAACTCAACCTTATTCAACAAATAAAGAATGAAACTCAAGTAACTAACAAGTTATACACCTTTAAAGAAAAACTATAACAATACCATCTCGGGGTACAACTTATATAACAATTCAGCATTAAAGACTAAGAACCATTGCCTCACAGGAATCTCTCAAATCACTCACAGTATTTACAGGTAAACAAGAAAATTCCCTCAACGCAGCTGCACACAACCTGTTTACCATAAGCTTGCTCATCAATCTCATCTTTGCTACCGCGAATAAATGAATACCAAAATCAAAGGGTCTTTACAAGGGTTGAAATATGGTTGAGGTAAAGGTAAGAATATTTGGATAGAAATGTAAAGTATACTGAAAAATCATGCACTTATTTGAAATGAATGCTTCAGGAACTGAGTGTTAAAACAACAAAAATACTCACTAAGCCTTATTTGAAGTAAAGGATGCTCACAAGAATTAAATTCAAAAAAGCTAAGAGCTAAGAAATAAGTTAGAATTTTTTTTATATATACTATGTATATATATTACAGCAGCTTATATAGGGGCTGCATGATTAGTAACATAAACAATGAAAATAGTTATCCAATTTAGATTGAAGGGAGCATCAAAGAATGACTAAAAAGACTACATGAATTTATAACAAAGTTAGGCACTATGATTCCATAAATGGAGAAGCATAACACATAATTACTCAGTATACAAGGTGAAAGGAAAGATAGATGTATAGAATGGTGTATGTGTAGTGTATAGGTGTAACTCATGAAGAAAAGGTTAAGGCTCAAAACTGGCTGACCAATGGAAACAAAGGGTAGGCTTTTGGCTAGATGTGGTGAATTCCTAAATTGCCCAAATCATCTTATGGTATTCAAAAATTCATGTAACCTCAACAAGCATTACAGAGTAAGTTCTAGAAATAAAATTAAGTACAGTGCACACTCAAACAAGAAAAATCATGAGCATAATGTGCAATGGATGCTCAAATTTTAGTTCAAAAACTCACATTTGAAATGGCTAAAATTTGCAATTGGTTCCCAGACTTATCAATTGAATCATCACAAAAATTGTATAAGAGATTGGCATAATCAAAGTTCAAAGTCAAAGGTTGTAAATTTACAAGAAACTCAAGTAACACCGGTTTAACTCGGCCAAATTGACATATTGAATACAGTGAAATTGCTTTCAAGAAAAAAAAATCGAGAGGGACAATCAATTTCTAGTGTGTGAATTAAGTCATTAATTACGAATAGACTAAGCTTAAGTGTCATGAAAAACCTAGGTCATAACATCCCAAGAATAGTCCATTATCATTGCCTAAACAATCAAGGGATAGAGCCACAGATACCTACCCCACACTTAAGTATAACACTGCCCATAGTGTTAGAAAAATAAAATTGGGTATAACACATAACTTAGCACATCAGAAAAATGAAAATCATATTAAATGTACATATCAAGAAGGCGAAGCAAAGTGTTCCACTAAAACAACATAACATGAAAGGAAAATGAAAGAAAATAACAAAAAATAAAAATGCAAAAAGAAACTAAAGTAAAGTAAAATAAAAATAAAGAAGGAAAATAAAAAGGAAAAGGAAAAGAATAATAGCACAAATTTTTGTCACTGCTAGTAGTCTACCGAAGGCGCATCCTCACTGGCTGGATTTGCTGGAGGGTGAGGAGTAGGGGAAGGCGCTGAAGGAGGGGGCGGCAGTGGTGGCACAGGGTCTGTGAAGCAACCTGCTAGATTGAACTCCATATCATCAATGAATCGCTAATTTTGTGCTCCGGTCTCCGCCATCTTTTCAATCTGCTCCGCCATTAGATCTGTTTGGGTGGCCTGCCTATCCAGCCCATGCATAAGCTGCTGGAGCATATCGTTTAAACCCTGAAACTGTGCCCTAGTCTCCTCTTGAAACTGCCCAATCTCCTTTCTGTGCTGCAGAAACTCAGTATAGTGCTGCTGTTGTAAATCACAAACTCGATCTAGTCGGTCAGCCAAAGCACTAATCTAAGCACTCGATGTCCCTGCAGAATAAGAAAAGGAGGCTCCAGATGTAGGCATAAACATTCTGGCTGGGTTAGGAATCCTAACATCTAGAATCTCAGCCGTAGGGTATTAGGCTCCTCTAGCTGCTACCTCTCTAGCCTCCCTTACTATTGCGCTGACGAGCCTGTACTCTATGCCATGTGGGTGTCGAGTAGCCGTGATCATCTGCATGTTGATCATCTGTCTGATCCCTAGTGGTGTCATATCACCAATATGAGAAAGCTTGGACAAACAGTTGTCCAATACATCTAGTCTCTTGGTTAACCTAGTCACATATGGGCCAAAACAACAGTGCATCTTCTTCTAGAGGTCGACTATGATTGAACGGACTTGACGAGCCAATAGATATCCCAAGTCAAGCTTCTTACAATGTTGCATAGCCCAGAGGATGAATACATCGGTCTGTGTGACCGCTCCAAAACTTTCACGACCCCATCTGTGGGCCCGTGACCGACACTAGGGAATGGGTAGGCGTAAGGCCACCGAATCCCGTAGTAAGCCTGACACTCACTGACTTAAATAAATCTTATCTCATTTAATACTATTGATTCCACAATTTCGTAACCATTAAATTCACATAATTAATTCGGTCTGCCAGAAGAATTAGGCGAGACCCAAAACTACAAGGAAATACAATAGATAAGTCTATTAATTCTACTGCGGAGAATCTAAGATTTTACAAGTTAACATACCAAATAAATTACATCACCTGATGATGAAGGAGTCGGGTTATTAGATAAGAGTCGCGAGAAGACTAACAGTCACGGATCTGAAAAACAATAAGATTGAGACTGTCAGTCTCGAGAGTGAGTTAAAATCATATATCTAGCAAACATCTCAATAACACATTTATTTTATTTGAAATAAATAATAAGTCATGCAAAAATAAACGTGTCATGTCATGCTTAAATTAAATAAAATAATTTTCACACGCTATGGGACGGAGTACTCCAGTAGATCCCTAATCTCAACACAAACATCTCGATCAATCTCCATACTGACATCTCGGCTAATCTCAACTCTAACATCCCGACTAATCTCATTCCAATAGAACTGGCACCCAGAGAGCGAAGCTCGACCAGGGTCCTTAACTCCAGTCCGGTCACTTAATATTCACTATCAGCCTAAGCCTTTCGGCTCTCTTATTCTAATAAGACTAGCGCCCAGAGAGCAAAGCTCGACCAGGGACCTTACCTCCAGTCTGGTCACTTAGATTTCCAAATAAGCCGGCGCCTAGAGAGCAATGCTCAACCAGGGACCTTTACTCCAGCAACCACACTCTACTAAGCCCAGAGAGTGATGCTCGACCAGGGAAAGTCCTAATCTTTACTTTTCAAATTTACCTATTTACCCTTTTCCATCACTCTCGAACCTATACCGATACACTCATCAACCTAATATGTTCTACTGCAGTCCCATCCCGTGTCAAAACAAAATCAATAAAAATTCTAATGCAGAAAATGAAGCATGCATAAACAGTACATAACCAATTAGTCAAAATATTAATCATTAAATCAAAGATATCATATAAAATATTTGCATGACACACGTAAGCAGATATATGACTTTAACTCACAGCTTTGGCGACCTCCTAGCTCTGCTCCGGTGCCTCGGATGGAGCGAGCCGGACAGACAGATTATCTAATCATGGAAAATAATTTATCAAAATGCTGAAATAATTGACCATTAATCCTAGGTCTAGATTCCTAGGACTGACTATCTAAAATCTCGACTTTGTTAAATTCTACCGAAACTTCGGCAGAACCTCCCTTATAACATGGACATTTGCCCCCCGTAAAATGGGTCCAGGACCTGCCAGAAAAACACTTCAAATATCCAACAATTCATACAACGGGAGTCGGATCCCCAAGACTTCACTAATTTCCCGATTCCGCCACACATCACAAAACACAACCAAGGCAGGCAGTTTGACAACAAATATTTTAACACACAATATTTTCTAATATTCAACACAATTCAATAAACATATAACTTTATCAAGTAATTCTAAAATCAACGGGTCAGAGAAAATTACTGAGACGCTTGATTGCTCAGTCGACTCGCCTCCAGCCGCCGGAGTCCGATCGACGATCCGAACACACCATCGGACTAGAAACGACGCGCTGATGACGATCCCTGCTTTCGATTTCCAAATCCGACCCCCAATCATCCAGAGAGATTTACGGACGATCTCGGCCGTCGATTTACAAACGAAGCCTGATCGCCATGAAACCGGTGCCATTTCGAAGTTTGAGCTGAGGAGAGTCGGAATACCCCCTCTGATCGTCCATCCGCCGCCGGAGCTCGCCGGAAAAGCAGGAAAATGTAGCTGCCACATACTTTCTCTCTCCACCGTGAACTTCCGACTCCGGCCACCATTGTCGACACTGCCACCGCCAAAAGGAAGCTCTCGCCGAGGGGAGTCGATCGCCACCAAGATCACGCAAGAATCGACGCCGAAGCGCGCGGCGCAAGGAAGCTTCACCACCTTCCTCTTCGCGTGTGTTGTGCCGTGCCGCCCGCCGAAAGATCGGCCGACGCCACCACCGTGAACCAGACGCCGCCGCCTTCCTCCTTCTTTTTCTTGACCATCTCCCTCTCTCTCTCTCCCCGGATCTTCTTTTCTTTTTTCTTTCTTTCAATATCGACATTTAGCCCCTGAAGTTTTCTTTCTTACCTTTTGGTCCCTCAACTTTTTTAATTACAACAAATTCACCCTGTAAAATTTCTAATTAACTCCTAAACTTTTCTTTAGCCTTTCAATTAAGCCCCTAACTATTTAATTTGGGCCAAATTAGAGTTATTAAAAATACACAATTATTTATATATATATATATACCCCTGCCGACATATTTATTTATAAAAATACCAAACATACAAATTTTCATTAAACCCCCATAATAATAAAATCATTCTTTTAATCCTCATTCCAAATAAATTTTTAATTTATTCCTAACACACAATTAATTTAAATAACCAATTTGCTAAATATTTTCCAACTTAAAATTAAATACCACTAGCTAATTAAAATACCAATTTTTCCAAGAAATTTCTTTTATAAAAACATTCTTTACAAATTCTTCCAATATATAATTCTATTTATATATATATACATTTGGGGAAAATTTGGAATGACAAAAAATATAATTTATTTCTCAAATAATTTACTTAATTAATTTCTTAAAATTTCAAACTAATAGGATATAGAAAATAACTCCTTATTTATCTAGCATTAAAATTCCATTTAATTCATTCCAACTGAACCAAATAAAAATAAAATAAAATTAATTTAAATAAAAAACTCATTATTAATCATTATTAATATTATCCTTATTAAAGAAAAATTCCGGGTATTACAAAAACTATCTTCCCTGCCTGTAATCGTATAAGCTAACAAAGTATGGAGATAGCGGAGATGATTCAAAAGGTTAGACGCCTTAGACCTGCTAGGGTAGTATGATTCCAGCTTGAGTACTAATGAATCCCACATGGTGTCGTACGAGATTGGGTTAATGTAGATGCATCCCTGATACTCCTCGTCCGAGGTCTTCTGCTCAGTCCATAATCCCAAATGCATCTCGAATTATGGAACTGGCATTGAGAACTGCCTTCCTCCAAGTCTGAAGTAAACTGCATCAGGTTGATGCCAGTTTGTGATATGTTGCTGCAGAAAGAAGGTGCTGAGGAATTCAATTGTGAGCTCGTGGTAGGTTGGCTCAATGATGTTGAAGAACCGTGCGTAAGGCAGAGTGTCGAGCAGTGCACGCACATCCTAAGCCAATCCCACTCTCTCCAGGGATACAAAGTCGATGCAACATCCAACCATTACTTGCTTCTATCCCATGACTTGGAAGCGGCTCTCATTATCAAATTCTGAAATGTCCATAAGGGATGTCGACTAGGTGTGGGTGGATTTGCAGCTGGTGCTCTTCATGCTCAGACTAGTTGCTATTGTGATGGGGGTGCTAGTGCTGATGAAGGTGAAGTGGAGGAAGATGTTCCTTCGCCACGTGGGCGCTTATTGGTAGCGGCGCAGTTGCGGTTGCTTTCGACGAGATTGATTGTGGTCCCTCATATTGCCTAATACAGTCAATCATTAGTATTCGAACAAGAAATCAAGTTAACATAAATTATACCGAAAATCAAGTAGCATAAGGGCTATAATTTGACTAATAAAAAACTTTAGTCTTAAAGCTAAGACTAAAGCCTCAATTTCCTATAGAAAACTAATTCACAATTACATTCCAGCTCACATTATTGCGCACCAAATAAAGAAAATTTATGCTATTAATTTTTCATAGTAAAATGCCATAAATAAATTGCTGCCAAACCCCACACCTAACATTTTATTATTCAAAATCACACAAACATAGTAACTAATCTAAACTAATTCTAATCTAAGTCAAATTTAAGCAGTGTAACAAAACAAAACAATAACTCAATCTAAGCAATAAAGATTGATAACTACTAAAGCGTATCAAAATGTCTGAAATAATAAAAATTACATAAAAGAAAAATCAAATTTAACCAAATAAAAGCAAAAGGCGAAGAGACTTACTTGAGATTGCCGTGACAGGTAAGAAAAAATCAAGACAAAGAAGAAACAACACCTTAGAGCTTAGAGAGGGAAAAGTAGGAAAAGTTTTTGAAATGGTATGCTTATATAGTCATAGGGGTCGACGGCGGTGGAAGGCCGCCGGTCAAGATGGCTGACTCTACCCGTCGAACCCCAAGCTTCATCCTCTTGCCATACCACCACGGGTGAGGGCATGGTTGTGCTGTGGTATTGCTGCCCGTGGTGCCTTTGGAAGTCGTGGTGGATGACTAATTCTTCTTTGTGCTTCACGTACATGTCCATCACGGGCTGGGGCATGGGCGTGGTGACCGGCACGGCCTGGTGTTGCAGACTGTGGTGGCCTCATAAACCGTGGTGGACGACTAATTTCCTAAGCTCTTCATGTGCATATTGATCACGGGTAGGACTTCGGCCATGCTGAGGGATCCAACCCGTGATGCCCACGGAAACCGTGGTGGATGGGTAAAGTCCAAGCTTTCCTTCGCCATCACGAGTCGCCAAACTCCTACTTATGTTCAACACATACATGCACACATTTAGGCTATAATTCAAGTAAAATGTATCAGACAGGGAAGTTCGTCTTCACTAAGTACCAAAATCTTATTTAAGTTACTAGAAACCCTAGATTCAGACAATTATGTTTAATTACTAAGTAAGTGTTCTAACTACCATCAAGCATGCAAACGACTGATAAAATAAAAATGTTAAGAAAAATATAAAATTAAAATGCCTCCCAAAAAGCGTTTCTTTTTAGTTCTTGAGTCATTTAGCTGGACTTGGTAGCAGCATTCCTGCACCACAGCCAAATTGAGAAGGTGTGCTTAATGTAAGCTGGGGCCTAAGGCATATGACCGCAAGGAGGCGATCCAATGTGTGCAGCAGATGGCCAAGGAAGCGTTCTCCACACTAAGTTGGGATGCCTATTCATCCACTCCAAATCCTGTCTACATGACTTGTCATAAACAAACTTGTAACTACCCTTCACGGGTGTATCATAGCACGAAGTTTCAAATTGATACAAGTTATTTTCTTCAAACGAATAACACACATCAATAGGAAAGGAAACATGAAAAGCATCATCAATTAGTATATCCTGTGGTGGCTTATCACATGCAAGACCAATCCCATCAATAGCACAAATGGCATGAACATGGTCGGCGGGAGAACTATTAAATGGGAGTAAAGTAAAAGTAACATAGTCATCCCCTATATTAAGCTCTAGCTTTTCCTCAAACACGTCTATTTTAGCTCTAGCCGTGGCAAGGAAAGGTCTCCCTAAAATCGAAGGCACACCATGCTCATTATCCATATCCATAACCACAAAGTCCATAGGAAATATGAATTTATCTACCTTGACTAGCACATTCTCTACGATTCCCCTAGGAAGCTTAACAAAATGATCAGCTAATTGAATGCACATCCTAGTGGGTTTTGCCTCCCCCAAACCTAGTTTATTGAACATACTCGTGGGCATGACATTTATGCTAGCACCTAAATCATCTAATGCATCATCAACACACAAGTTACCCAAAGTGAAAGGAATAGTAAAACTCCCTGAGTCGTGACGTTTCTCTGGTAACTTGCTCTGAAACACTGCTGAGCACTCTTCATTAAACTTAACATATGCTACCTCCTCCAACTTGCTTTTGCTGCTAAGTATGTCCTTCAAGAACTTGGCATACTTCGGCATCTGCTTCAATACATCGACAAAAGGCAAGTTATTCTGCAATTGTCTAAAAAAATCCAAAAACTTATTGAACTGCTCTTGCGCTTCTACTTTCTTCAGTCTAGCATGATAAGGAATCTTGGGCTGATACTCCTTGACTGGGATTGGTTTCACCTTTTGCCTCTCAAGTTCCTTAACCTTACTGTTCACCTCAACCTGCACATCAATAGTGGAATCGTTAAAAATAGGCTTAGAAAGAGCTGAAACTAACTTACCCGAACGCAAAGTGATGGCCTTCATGTGCTCCCTCGGGTTAGACTTAGTGGTGCTGGGGAGTGTTCCTTGTTGCCTCTCAAACAACATCTTAGAAATCTGCCAATCTGACTTTCCAAGTTCTGAATGGACGCCTGCTGATTTCTAAGAGCACTGTTAGTCTGTTGGAACCTCGTTTCAGTAGACGTGACAAATTTCATCATTAGCTCTTCCAAGTTAGATTTCTTCTCGGCTGGTAGCGGAAGCTCTGATGGTCCAGCCTGCTGCTGCTGTTGTGGTGGCTACTGATGCAGTCTTTGAAAGCCTGGTGGACCCTAGGCATTATTATTGCACCAACTAAAATTGGGGCAATTTCTCCACCCAGGATTGTATGTGCTGCTATAAGGGTTGTTCTGCTGTCCAGGCGTATTTCCCATGTAATTAACCTGTTCACGGTCAGCAAAAATAATAGATGAAGTAGAGGAGCTAGCAAACATACCTCCCGCATTACAGTTTGCACCGTAGCACAGGCCATTGCAAAACTCGCAGCTTATCTGGGCTGCATAAACCAGCATCTGAAGCTATTCTAATTTCTTGGTTAGAAGCTCCACTTGAGCTGCCAAGGCTGCTGTGGAGTCTAGCTGGTTGACCACTCCCTATTTGACTAGCCGACTCCTAGAGGATTGCCACTGGTAGTTGTTCATGGCCATCTCCTCTATCAGATTTTGTGCCTGCTCCAGCGTCTTACTGTTCAAGGCCCCACCTACTGCAGTATCTACCATTTACTTAGTAGCAAGGTTCAGACCACTGTAAAAGGTCTGAACCTGCATCCATATTGGTAGACCGTGGTGCGGACAGCATCTCAACAAGTCCTTGTACCTCTCCTAGGCATCATACAAGCTCTCGTCATCCATCTGCACAAAAGAAGAAATATCATTTCTCAATTTAGCAGTCTTAGCTGGAGGAAAGTACTTGTAAAGAAATTTTTTGGCCAAAGATTTCTAGGTAGTGATAGTGTTCGGTGGAAAGGACTGTAGCCATCTCTTTGCTCTATCCCTCAAAGAAAATGGAGATAATCTTAGCCGGATGGCATCATCGGTAGTTCCATTTATCTTGAACGTGTCGCACATCTCTAAAAAGTTGGCTATATGGGCATTGGGATCCTCGCTTAGTAGCCTTCCAAACTGTACACTCTGCTGTACCATCTGGATCATATTTGGCTTTATTTTGAAATTGTTAGCTGCCATCGGCGGTCAGAGTATACTCGTCTGTGTCCCATCCAATGATGGTTTAGCAAACTCGTACATTGTTTTGTTGGCGTCTGCCACAACATTTCTGTTGTGATTCTCCATCCCTACTAGTCTATCAATAGGTATCTCAACCTTAATCTCCTCTTCTACCAATTGTAAACGCTTCCTTAAAAGTCTGAGGGATCGCTCTAGATCATACAAAGGCTCTACAAGATCAGAGCTAGAGCTCTTTGTCATAAACTACCTAGGAATGGAAGGTAGCAACCAAAGAACAAAAGTACATAAAAGAATAAAATTAAATAAAATAAAGACAGAAAATAAAAATGGTTAAATTAACACAAACACAAATTCACTCCAGTTCACACAAAAATTCCTCGGCAACGGCACCAAAAACTTAATAAGCTATTTGTGTAGCTACAATCTAAGGCAGTGAACCTATCGATGCAGACTAGCAGTAACAGTGATTATCAAGGTCGTATTCTCGGGTAAGGGTGATCCTAGAACTACTGCAGCGTCTTACGATATGTAACCCTAACAAAATCAATGAAGTTGCTACTTTATGATTAAATGTAAACAAGCGGTTAACTAAGTGTCAGATAGTCTGAAAGGATTTAGTAAAACAATCAAAGGGAAAAAGCAAACCTAAAGGAAGCTAAGCTAGTTGGATTTTACTGAAGATAAAGATTATATTGATTACTAATTTCAATTACCCATGGATGAATTCTTAATTGAATTCGATTTCCCTATCGAGATAACCAAATTGCTAAACCTAATAACCTAAAGTTGGAATCTCTTCCTAACTGACAGGCATCATACTACACATGTTTTCATGCCCAATTATTTACATTTTTGTGCATGAATATCTCATTTTATGCTAGAATCACTTGTCTTTTTTTTCCTTTCATGTTTCAGGTCATTTTCGAAGGATACTATCAACAATCGAGGAAAATACGCGTGATTACGGACCAGAATCCATCAAATTCGACGAGGACTAGCACCTTGAGGGTTGAGCACGGCCTGGACTCCAGCCGTGCTGAATTGCCAATTAGTTGCCCTCCAAGAGTGCCTTTTGGCACGGTTTCTGTAGCCACCACGGCCTCCACCACGGCGCCGTGGTGGCTTAGCACTAGCTTGGGCACGGCCTAGAAGAGGTCAACACAATGGAACCCTTAGGTTCAGCACGGCCTGGACTCTGTCCGTGCTGACCAGCACAGGCTTGACCACGACCGTGCTGAAGAGACTATATAGGCAAAATTAAGATTTGGTGAGTGGTGGCTCGATTTTCCTGACCTAATTCCAATATACACTCAATTCACTTATTTTCTAGACCTTAATTTTTGACTTTGGGAGATCAAATTCATCAATTGAGGGAGGATTACACTTGTTTTCAACATCAATTTAAAGATCAAATCAATGTTTGGGAGCATTCAAGAGGCAAATTAGGGTTTGATATTTTGGATTGAAAAATTATGGTTTCTCATCCAACTTGAAAGAGAAGGGTGTACATGCCTTCAATTTTCTTTTCCTTATTTGTTCCTTATTTTGCTTTAAATATGAACATGAGTAGCTAGATCTTTTGAACCTATTGAGATCTTTATTGTTGATGGATTGTGCTTAGTTATTAGATTTGTAATTAGCATTCTTGTAATATTTTTGCTATTTAGTAATAAAGTTTGATTTAGTTAATTTGAGACGTTGAATTAATTGTCTTTTAGGTTGTTTCTTGCCATTGAGAAATGCTTGTTACAACTGGAAATTGAATAGTAAGAACTGGTAGTTAACACTTAGAGATAAGGTTAATTCACTCGCCGGATTAAGAATTAATAACTCTTAATAGATCTAAATCACGCTTAATGCTAATCTGTAATAATCTGATAGGAAGAGATTCCATTAGGTTAGTGCAAGTTTAGGAAGTCAGTGAGATCGAGAGAGGAACCGAGTTCGATTCAGGATTTAGGCACGGGTAAGCAAGATTGGTAATTTATAAAATCAACCTTTACAATTCCATCACTTAGGTCCCCTTTGGGTTTGTTTCTCTTATTGCGATTGTCTTTCGATTGTCAGTTGCTGTTTATTCACTCGCCGAATTTGAATAGTAAGAATTGGAATTTGAATAGTAAGAACTGGTAGTTAACACTTAGAGATAAGGTTAATTCACTCGCCAGATTAAGAATTAACAACTCTTAATAGATCTAAATCACGCTTAATGCTAATCTATAATAATCTGATAGGAAGAGATTCCATTAGGTTTGTGCAGGTTTTGGAAGTTAGTGAGCTCGAGAGAGGAACCGAGTTCGATTTAGGATTTAGGCACGGGTAAACAAGATTGGTAATTTATAAAATCAACCTTTACAATTCCATCACTTAGGTTCCCTTTGGGTTTGTTTCTCTTGTTGTGGTTGTCTTTCGATTGTCAGTTGTTGTTTATTCATTTATTTGCATTCATAATCATTAGTTAGTTAATTTAGACTTCTTACACTCTATTTCAGACTAGATAACATAGTGAACAGTAGTAACTCTAGGTTCACCCGATCTCCAGGGATACGACCTTGATAGTCACTAGTGCTAGGCTGCATCGATAGGTTCACTGCCTTAGGTGTAGGTTGCATAAGTAGCCCATCAAGTTTTTGGTGCCGTTGCCAAGGAACCGTAACGATGAACTAGAGTGAATTGTTTGTGTGTTACTTTAGTCATTATTTGTTTATTTATTTATTCTTTATTCTTTATTTTATTATTTTTGTTGATTGGTGGTTGTTTGGATTGTCGGTTTCAGGTAGTTTATGATTAGGAGCTCTAACCCTGATCCCATATAACCTTTACCTGACCTGAAGCGCTCTCTCAGATTATTGAGATGATGTTTACAGGCAGTTGAGGAGGTGGCCGGGGTTACATTTCAGGTTCATAGAGCTAACATGATGGAGAACCACAACCCCCAGGCCGATGACGATCAGAGGACGATGTACGAGTTTACTCGACCATCTTTGGATGGGACAAAAACTAGTATAGTCAGACCTACTGTAGCGGCAACAATTTTGAGATAAAAGCCAATGTTATCCAGATGATCCAGCAGAGCATGCAGTTTGGAGGATTACTCGGTAAGGATCCCAATGCAATCTCCAACTTTTTGCAGATTTGTGACATATTCAAGATAAATGGAACAATCGATGAAGCCATTCGGCTGAGATTTTTTCCATTTTCCTTGAGGGACAGAGCAAAGAGATGGTTGCAATCTCTTCCATAGCAAACGATTACTACTTGGAAGGCGTTGGTCAAAAAATTTCTGTATAAGTATTTTCCTCCCGCTAAAACTGCTAAACTTAGAAATGACATATCTTTTTTTGTGCAGTTTGATGATGAAAGCATGTACGATGCATGGGAGAGTTTTAAGGACCTTTTGAGATGCTGCCCACATCACGAATTGCCAGTGTGGATGCAGGTTCAGACCTTCTACAGCGGGTTGAACCTTGCGACGAGGCAGATGGTGGATGCTGCAACAGGTGGGGCACTAAATAGTAAGATGCCCGAGCAGGCTCAAAACTTGATAGAGGAAATGGCCATGAATAATTATCAGTGGCAATCCTCTAGGAGCTGATCAGAAAGACAGGGAATGGTCAACCAAGTGGATTCTACAGCAGCCTTGGCAGCTCAGGTGGAGCTTCTAACCAAGAAGATTGACCAACTCCAGATGCCGGTTCATGTAGCGAACGTTGGCTGCGAGTTTTGTGGTGGCCCGCACTACAGTGTGAACTGTACTGCGAGAGGTATGTTTGCTTCATCTTCTTCAATTTTTCCATCTATTCCTGTTGTGTCTTCTGATGTTGAGCAGGTTAATTATATGGGGAATGCCCCAAGGCAGCAGAACAACCCTTATAGCAACATATACAACCCTGGGTGGCGTAATCATTCCAACTTAAATTGGAGGAACAATAATGCCCAGGGTCCACCAAGTTTTTAGAGACTTCGTGAAGCGCTGGTTCCTCCTCCATAAAAAAAAAGTCAAATTTAGAGGAGCTTATGATGAAGTTTGTGACGTCTAAGGAAACGAGATTCTAGCAGACTGATAGTGCACTTAGGAATCAGCAGGCCTCGATTCAGAACTTGGAGACTCAGATTGGCCAGATATCTAAAATGCTTTCAGAGAGACCCTCAGGATCGCTCCCCAGCACTACAGAGTCAAACCCGAAGGAGCATTGTAAGGCTATCACCTTGCGATCAGGTAAGCAATTGACTGGTTCTTTACCTTTAGCTGATAAGGATGATATGATTATGCAGGATGAGCCAGCTAAGGAAGGACCAGAGCCTAAGGTGGTGGAGATTGAGAAAGAAGACAAGCAAAAGAGCCCTATGCGGGAGTATCAGTCCCGGGTTCCATATCCTACAAGATTAAGGCAGGATAAGATGGACAAGCAATACAGTAAGTTTCTTGACTTGTTTAAGCAGCTGAAAATTAACTTACCTTTAGTTGACGCGATTTCATAGATGCCGAAGTACGCCAAGTTCTTAAAGGAGATTTTGAGCAACAAGAGGAAGCTGGAGGATCTTGCTCAGGTAGTACTTGATGAGTGTTCAGCTATTCTCCAGAACAAGCTACCACTCAAGCAATTAGATCTAGAGAGTTTTACTGTCCCTTGTATGATTGGCGATTTGCCAATTAGTGGTGCACTGACTGATTTAGGAGCTAGTATTAATTTGATGCCCACTAGTTTATTTGCTAAGTTAGGATTGCATGAACCCAAGCCTACTAGGATGAGCATTTAGTTAGCTAATAGGACTGTTAAAATTCTTAGAGGTGTTGTTGAGGATGTACTTGTGAAGGTGGATAAATTTATCTTTCCTGTGGACTTTGTGGTGATGGATATAGAGGGTGAGAGCACTATGCCTCTTATCACAGGTGAGCCTTTCCTAGCTTCCTTGAAATTTGCATTATCAATGTAAGCGATGGGAAGCTTAAGCTTAGAGTTGATGATGAGACCATTACCTTTGAACTGTACGTCGTGGGGCGATCACTGAACCATGATAATCATGTTTGTTGATGTGATTGATGATGTGGTTGAGTCCCATTTGCAGGAAATGTTATATTCTGACCCTTTGCAGGTGGCATTAGTTGAGGATGAGGAGGAGTTGTCCAACGAGCAAGTGTTGGAGCAACTCGCTGTTTTATTGGCTTTTGAGCCAAGCTTGTCAACTGATTCTTATCTTTTTCTTGACAGGTCTGGAGTGCAGAAGGTAAAGACCTCATTCGAGGACCCACCAATCCTAGAATTGAAGGAGTTACCAAGCCACTTGACTTATGCCTTCTTGGATAAAGAGAAGCGCTTGCCAGTGATCATAGTGGCCGATCTGACTCCCGAAGAATAAGCCATGCTTTTGAAAGTTTTAAAGAAGTACAAGAAGGCCTTTGCCTTCAAGATAGCTGACATCCCAAGCATAAATCCAAGTTTCTGCTCTCATAAGATTTCGTTGGAGGATAGTTTCAGGGCGGTTGTTCAGCCTCAAAGACGACTCAACCTGAACATGAAAGAAGTGGTAAAGAAGGAGGTAATTAAACTTCTTGGTGCTGGCTTGATATATCCCATTTCTGACAGTTTGTGGGTGAGTCCTGTGCAGGTTGTGCCGAAGAAAGGAGGCATGACAGTGTTAAGGAATGAGAAGGATGAGTTGATCCCGACTCTGACGGTGACAGGCTTTCGAGTTTGCATTGATTACAGGAGGCTTAATGATGCAACTCGGAAGGATCATTTCCCTCTTCCTTTTATTGATCAGATGATTGAGTGTTTGGCAGGTCACATGTTTTATTATTTTCTTGATGGTTTTTCAGGTTACTTCCAGATTCCTATTACACCTGAGGACCAAGAGAAGGCTACTTTCACCTACCCCTATGGGACGTTCGCTTACAGACGGATGCCATTCGGACTGTGGAATGCACCGGCTACATTTCAGCGGTGCATGATGTCTATTTTCGAGGACATGATTGAGGAGTTTATGGAGGTATTTATGGATGGCTTCTCTATTTTTGGTGATTCTTTCTCTCTTTGTTTGGAAATCTTGAGCGCATGTTAGCTAGGTGTATTGAGGCTAACTTTGTATTGAATTGGGAAAAATGCCATTTCATGGTGAGAGAGGGGATTATGTTAGGGCATAAGATCTCTCAGTCGGGATGGAGTGTGACGAGCTAAGATAGAGGTTATATCTAAGCTACCTCCTCCTAGTTCTGTTAAGGCAGTTAGGAGTTTTCTAGGCCATGCAGGGTTTTATAGGAGATTTATTAGAGATTTCTCTAAGATTGCTAGGCCTCTTACTCAGTTGTTAGTTAAGTATGTACTTTTTGTTTTTGATGATGCATGCTTGGCTACTTTTGAGTTACTTAAGAAACTTCTGACTACAGCCCCGATCATGGTTTACCACTGGGGTCGCCTTTTGAGTGATGTGCTACTGCTAGGATTATGTAGCTGAGCTATGCTTGGACAGAGGATTGAAATGAAGTTCCAACCCATTTATTGTGCTAGCAAGACTTTGACAGGAGCCCAGGAGCACTACACCATTATAGAGAAGGAGTTGTTGGCTGTTGTTTACGCTTTCGACAAGTTTAGATCGTACCTCGTTCTCTCTAAGACCATTGTCTTCACAGACCACTCGACATTGAGGTACTTATTCCTGAAAAATTATGCGAAACCGAGATTGATTCAGTGGATTCTTTTATTGCAGGAATTTAATGTCGAGATCAAGGATAAGAAGGGCGCGGAGAATCTGGCAGCAGACCATTTATCGAGATTGGAGAATCCTCACTTGGATGCACTTGATGAGACGACCATAGACGATCGATTTCCAGAGGAGCATTTATATGTCACTCAAGTATATATTGATACTCCCTAGTTTTCAGATTGTGCTAACTATTTGGTTGCTGGGTTTCTACCAAAGGGTATGACTTATCAGCAAAATAAGAAATTTTTTGTTGATTTGAAATACTACATTTGGGAAGACCTCTTTATGTTTAGAGTGTGTGCAGATCAGGTGATTCGCCGTTGTGTTTATAACGAAGAGACCCTCCAAATATTGAGGCACTGCCATGAGGGACCCACTAGAGGTCATCAAGCGGCAAACCATACAGCAAGGAAGGTGCTAGAGGCAGGATTCTATTGGCCTACGCTCTTCCAAGATGCACAAAAATTCATTCAGGTTTGTGATGCTTGTCCGCGCACAAGTAATATCTCTTCTCGTGATGAGATGCCCCAAACTAGTATGCAAGTTGTTGAGATTTTTTATGTTTGGGGCATCGACTTCATGAGATCCTTTCCCTCTTCATATGGTAATAAGTATATTCTGGTTACCGTTGAATACTTCTCTAAGTGGCCTAAAGCTCAGGCTATGGCCATTGATGATGCCAGGGTTGTTTGCAGGTTCCTTAAGTGATTTCCATTAGCTCACACCTAGGGCACTTATTGAATTTGATGTAGAACACATTTCGATGCCCAATTAGAGAAGGTACTTGCTGCACGGGTTACTTAGCGGTTCTACTCCCCATCACCCCGCACTAGTGGGCGTGTCTGTAACCATAGAGTATTAAGCGTATTTAAGAGAGAGAACCGTTAAGACTAGTAGAAAGATTGGGCTTAAGTTGGATGATGGTCAGGCTTAGGACTACTTTTAGGACATCTATAGGTTTTATGCCTTGTTTATGGAAAGTCATGTCATTTGCCTGTTGACTTAGAGCATTGGGCACTTTGGGCCCTTAGGACTTGTAACTTTGATATTGATTCTGCAGGTAAAGAGCGACAATGGTAGTTGGGTGAGCTAAATGAGTGGCACCATCAGGCGTATGAAAACTCGATAACTTACAAAGCAAGGACGAAGAAATGGCATGATCAAAGGATTTGTGGGCATAAGAAGTTTCAAGTTAGGGATCGAGTGTTGCTATACAACTCTCACCTTCGTCTGCTTCCGGAAAGTCATGAGTTTGGTCCGAACCATTTCGTGTTGTATGTCTTCCGTATGGAGTGGTGGAGTTGCATCATCCCGAGAAGGGAGATTTCAAAGTGAATGGCCATCGGTTGAAGCTTTACCATGGTAACTCGTTGGATGGTGAGCAACGAGTTGACCTGGCTTTATATGCACATGAGGGTTGATCCGGATGAGTCAAGCTTAGGACTCAGCAAAAATAAGCACTTTTGTACATTTGACTTTGGTTATGCTTTCATGTTTTTGTTAGTTTTTGTTATTTCGTTATTGTCTTTTGACTTTATTCATTTTAGTTTGCTTGATAGTGGTTAGAACACTTACTTGGTAATTTAAAGTAGTTGTATAAATTTAGGGATTTTAACTTAAGTCGAACTTTGCACCCAGGAGGATGAACTTTTCCATTTGACCATATTTCCTTGATTTATGGCCTAAACATGTGCGTATGTGTCAATTGCAGGAGTCTACGACCGAGATGGCAAAGGAAAGCCCATAAATCTCCTTTCACACGGTCATGGCCATCACGGGCTACAACACTAGGCCATGCCCATCGGCCGACTGAGTCAAGCCCGTGATGAAAGACACATGAAGACTTGGGGATTTCGACCATTCATCACGGCTTCTAAAGGCATCACGCGGCAACACTGCCAAAGACGGCCGTGCCCCTACCAAAGGCCAATTGGTGCACTATCAAGACAGTGGCTCAAGAGCCCAGCCGAGTCCTACTGTCGATCAAAGACCGCCGTGCCCTCACCCGTGTCAATTCTATGCCTATAAAAGGAGGCTTCCAAAACAATTTTGCTACCCTTTCTAAAGCTCCAAGGTGTGGTTTTCTTTATGTCTCATCCTTCTTAACTTTCGGCAATTCCAAGTAAGTCTCTTCACTTTTCACTTTTATTTGTTTTAATTTAGTTTTCTTTTATGCATGTACTTTATTTAGGATGTGCTAGTATGTTTTGGTAGTTTTATGTTGTTACACTACTTTAATATTACCTCAATTAGATTTAATTTACATTAGTTGTTATGTTTGTTATGAAGTTGATTATGAAAATAATAAGTGGGGTTTACGGAAATAAAGTTTGTTTATGGCATTCTATTATGAATAATTATTAGAATAAAGTTGCATTAGTTGCACGATAAAGTAAGTTGGAATGTATCGGTTAATTAGTTTATGCGGGAGATTAAGGCTTTAGCCTTTGTTAAGTCTAAAGTTTCGTTAATGAATCGTAGCATATGCCGCCCAATTTTCGGAGGGATTTTGATTAAC